>NW_024535414.1:0-14139 GCF_016097555.1 Gigantopelta aegis
CCAAACACCGTAAAGCCACGTTTCAACGTTTATGTTAATCAATTTGTCTTTTATTAACAAGATATTCGAGTGTGATGTATCAAATGTACTAAATACGAGTATTTTCAAATTACTAAACACTTTTTAACATTGTTATCCCATGATTTGCGATATTTAAGTGACCAAATATTAATAAAACTTATAATACGATTTGGTAGCACATTATTTAGTTTTCTCAACAAAAAAAACCCCCACTACTTCAAATCTTTGTTTAGTAATACATGAAAGTCATCCCATATCACCTCGGATTGCCAAATTTGGAGTTTTAATGCCCACACCAAGAACAAATCGACAAGCTTTTTTTCTGAACAGTATTATTGCAACAACATTTTCTAGTCCCCCCCCCCCCCCCCCCCCACACACCCATATGTCTTGGCAGAGCCTAGGCAAACACCGATTGACGTTGACTGTTGATATTCTCCATATGAAGGACGTGTTGCTCTAGAAACAGCGATTGTAGAAACAGGACTGCTACAAGGAGACGACACTGCAGCTGTCATTAAGATTGCTGATTCTG
The DNA here is from genome assembly GCF_016097555.1 of Gigantopelta aegis. NCBI lineage: Eukaryota > Metazoa > Mollusca > Gastropoda > Neomphalida > Peltospiridae > Gigantopelta > Gigantopelta aegis. Next base: position 557 of record NW_024535414.1, read on the forward strand.
TACTTCATAACACTGAATTTCTTTTCAAGGATGTTCTTATAGATAGATTTTAAAGCAAATATCGGATACATCCATGGGTACGCCCTTTGCGGTTACCTATGCTAATATATATATATATATATATATATATATATATATATATATATATATATATATATATATATATATATATATATATATATATATATATATATATATATATATATATATATATATATATATATGTATGTATGTCCTACTGGACGCAATTTTCTCCATCACGCCTCACTGATTAAATTTGTTAAAAGACTTGAATTCATTATGAATGGGAATACCACAATTCTGTAAATTTTATGTTTACTGTTTATTTGAAGATATCTTGAGCACGTTTGGCAAAAAAAAAGGACTAGATTCTAGTTTTTCGAATAGTAAAATCTAATACTGGAATATAGCATTGCGTATTCAGTTACCGTGGTAGGACTTGGGCTAGTTGTCACGAACATATTTTAAGTAAAAACTCGACATGCTCTTTTTATAGGTTCTACAAGTTACTACAACACGACAAATATTTCGTGTTCGGCTGCGGGTGTTCAATTTTGTTTTCCTGATACGATTACAAAATTATCGTAAACGTTTAAAACACGCAAGATAACGAGGCGCTAAGAGTTGTCTCCCTTTGCGAAACTCAGGTCTCGAAATGGTTTCGTGTTAAAACCACCCGGAATCCTTGTTGACACGCTTAACACCCAAACAGCTAACAAAAAAAAAACCGTAAATGCCTTGCAAAGTAACTATGTCGTGCTATTATTAAAAAAACTCAAACTGTGCGTGTACTTTATATACAAAGTTTGACTGGTAGTGTAATTTTAGTTTATTAATAACAAAAAAGACCTAAGTAGTAATAATGTCGTTAAGCGGGTTTTTGACGGGGCGTACGGGACTGTATATATATATATATATATATATATATATATATAGAGATATATATAGAGAGAGAGAGAGAGAGAGAGAGAGAGAGAGAGAGAGAGAGAGAGAGAGAGAGAGAGAGAGAGAGAGAGAGAGAGAGAGAGAGAGAGAGAGAGAGAGAGAGAGAGAGAGAGAGAGAGAGAGAGAGAGAGAGAGAGAGAGAGAGAGGTTATTACCAGAGTGTTTTTCGGTATCGTCAATATCATATATTAGGCTCGCATAATACATTATTTTTATTTTTATTCCTAATATATGATATTGACGATACCGAAATACACGAGGGTAATACTCTCTTTATCATATAATCTCAAGCTTAATACAACGTGTTTTTGTAAACTGTACACGCAACTTTAATTCCAGTCCGTCATTACTAGATATCCAAATGACGTAAGAATATGTGGCGCGGTGTATTTTTGAATGGAATGACGTCAAACTCGAATGACGTCATTTTGGATGTCCTTACATCAAAATAAACTAGGGCCTAACGTTTTTTGTTTTGTGAATGTTGGACAGCTTTCAGTCTAAAACTGCCATTGAAATGTTTTTATTCGATGACTATGAATGCATACGTCAGTTATGGAGTGTCACCGAAGTACGTTTGTTTAAATGTTAATAAACCTAGTGCCGTGACCTCGATTAATTTATCAAAGTTATCAAATTCTTAAAGTATGTGATCTGAAAAATATCACATAATTTGATTGCACTAAAAATGTAAAGATATTATATGATATAATATTTTGTTGTGATTAATGAAATATGTATTTATTGGACCTAAAATAACAATTGATGAGAGGAAGCTATTGATCCATTGATTGGCACTTTTGTATCCAGAGATCGGGCCCGGGACAGACATGCTCGAAACTATAGTGGTATATGAGCATGTAAATAAATAGTGGTAATGGTAATGGTACTTTTGTCTGGGTTTTAATCCTGGTTTTGTTCTCCTACACATACAGTAGCAGAAACACACAAACATGGTGTGAAATGAGTTCACTACATGCTCAATCTTGCTGCGTGCAATGCACGTGAAATGCCAGTATGTGGACACATAAAAGTCACGTATCGGTGTCTTATTCCTCGTCACATTAAGAATACCACGACTCAGAGAAGAACAAAGGGAGCGAGCGTTGGGCATGTTTCAAGGGGGGACTTCGTAAAGCCAAGTTGCTAGGTCCTTCAGAGTCCATCCATCAACTATTGGACGATTTGTTGAACGTTATCAACAAACCGGGAGTGTCCGTGATCGACCTCGACCTGGTCAACGTCCCGTTACGACCCCACTCCAAGATTGGCAGATGCGTCGACACCACCTCCGTGACCGGTTCAGAACTGCGACGATGACAGCAAGCAACACGATATGGAGTGATGTCATCATTGTCCACGATGCCCTTACAGCCCAGCGTTATGTTGACGTTATTCTAAGACCAGTTCTCCAGCCAATTTTTTGCGCCGTCACCGAAGACCAGGAGGTCCCCTTCTGTTTCAGCAAGACAATGCCCGTCCACATACTGCAATAATTACCCAGACATTCCTGCAACAAGTCGGTATCACCGTTATTATCTGACCCGCCGTTTCACCAGATTTGAACCCAACTGAACACATGTGGGATGAGTTAGGACGTCGTATACGTCATCGCCAGCCACCACCGCATAGCGTCGCTGAGCTTGCACAGGCGTTGCAGTAGGAGTGGAGGAACATTCCTGTGGTTTGTTTGAGATGTTTGTGCCAATCCTTTCCCCGTCGACTTCACGCATGCTCAGGGGCCAATGGTGGACACACTTGATACTGACCTTGATATGGGGGGGGGGGGGGGGGGGGGGGGAGTTGAACTTTTCGATTACGAATGCAATTCGATTACTGATGATAACTGGCCATGTTTCCATGTGAATGTATCTCATGAATACCAGTCATTAATGTCATATTACATTATCCATCAATTCATTAATAGTTAATTATTTGCAATGAAAAGTAGTTTTTTGCCTTTTCATTGTCTTTCAATATATATTCATAAAAAATACAACATATTTTCAAATGCTTTATTATTAGTTATTTTCATACTAATCATAACTGATCTGATTTACGATCAACTCCCTTGTGGTTTATAGCTACCAAACAGCCAGTCAGATGTATCGTGATTGACAAGACTACTATATTTTATATGACGAGAGACAAGCAATTGTAATCAGTTTTGTTTGTACATGAAATTGTGATTAAAATATGTTGTATATATGCATATAAAGAGAGATAGGTAATGTGCTTATGCGTGTGTATGTATTTATGTGTGAGGGGGCATGTATATGCGTATATCTGTGCAGATGCATGTGTGTGCCTGTAGGTGTATATGCATAGGTGCTTGTATGTTTGTGTGTGTGTGTGTGTGTGTGTGTTTGTCTGTGTGTATGTGTATATATGTGGAGGTGCATGTGTGTGTGTGTGTGTGTGTGTGTGTGTGTGCGCGCGCGCGTATATATATATATATATATATGTTTATCTATGCTAGACCTTCGTTTTTGAAAACCCCAGGAGTGCTAAAACTCGCAGTCCTCAGAATGCTTACGAGAGGGGTGTGGGGTGTGGGGTGAAAGTCACACTCCTCAAAATGCAGAGAAGGGAAATATCGCACCCCTCAAAATAATCAGAATTAGAAGCAAGAGACCGAGAGGAATTGCACCCATGAACATGATTAAGTTTAAGTAATGATTTATAAATTAAATATCTTAAGCGTTAATATTTGTGTTTTCAAAATAAATATCCTAATTTAACTAATATGATGATTGTTCTCAAAGATGAAAAAATGGGTCATTGCAGGCTTACACAAGAAAACGAAACACCATGAACACAACATTTATTGATTTCTTATGTATTATATGCATATCATGTTGCATTAAAATGCTGAATCATGATAATCTGTTGATTATTTATGAATAAAAGATTGACACTGATTTGTTTGTGCTTATTCTGTTTTATTTAAAACAAGTACAATAATTTTAGTCTTCATCGCAGAATGATATGACCTCTCCATGGACATAACCAACCAATCGTGTTTCAATTTATAAAAAAGTATTCTAGGAAGTTCATTGTGAACAGAATGGAAAGGTTTGTGGCGTTGTGGATTGGATTCAATAAGCAATTGAAATGACTGTTAAAACAATACACGCGTGATTTGTTCAATTAAGGGGCGCGTTTTTTCTATCCCGTCAGATTGAGTTGACGGGAGTTCACGGGCGTGATGGCGATCGCACCCGTCAAACACGAAGGTCTGATAGTATGCATATGTGTATTCGTGTATAGGTATGCGTGTATCGGTATGCGTGTATAGGTATGCGTGTATAGGTATGCGTGTGTCTATGTGTGTTATGGAGTACGTACGTCTGTGTCTATATATGTGTGTATGTCTTTATATGTGTTTATGCGTGTGTGCTATATTACTGCTGAATAAATCAAGTTGCAGTGTTTTTATATGCAATGGTAAGCTGGTGCAAGAGTAACAGCGTCCAAACACAGACAATGTGCGATTATTTGTAACTGGTTATGATACGTCAATTGACAATGGAGCCATGTCCGTACACTATGTTTATTTTAAAACAAAATGTTTCGGATACATTACTTTGATCGTGATGTTTCGCTCATGTATAATTATTGTTAGGAATCATTAGGAATTTGCTGTCTGGACGTTGTCCGGTGGTAAATAGGACGTCCAGTGCGTGGACGGTCTAAGATAGATCCCTGTCAGTGTATTTACAATGTGTTGAATACGTTGTTAGATAAAATAGTCCTTCCTTCTTGTTTCGGTAGGACTTTCATCATTAATCATAGGCTATAAATGGATAGCACCAAGTTGTTAACTTTCCATTATGCAATCGGTTACAAATATGTCTACTTATACAGAATTTGAATTATTAGCAATGACTGGCCTCGGAGGAGTCGTGGTTAAGTCATCGGACATAATGCTGTTAGTTACAGGGTTCACAGCCCGGTACCGGTTCCACACCCAGAGTGAGTTTTAACGACTCAATGGTAAGACCACTGCACCATCTTCTCTCAGTAACCACTAACTCACTATCATGAACAGACATCCCAGATAGCTGAGGTGTGTGACAAGGATAGCGTGCTGGAACCTTAATTGGATATAAGAACGAAAAAACGTTGAAATGAAATATTAGGACAGCGCATCTGTTGTCGTGTTCTCCGGAATAGAGCTTACACATCTCTACTTTTACCTCTAACACACCTGTTCAGTATTAATTTCCTTTGTTATCCGGAATAGATCCTACACATCTTTACTTTTACCTATAACACACCTCTTCAGTATCAGTTTCCTTTGTTCTCCGGAATAGATCCTACGTATCTCTACTTTTACCTGTAACACACCTCTTCAGTATCAGTTTCGTTTGTTCTCCGGAATAGATCCTACACATCTCTACTTTTACCTGTAACACACCTCTTCAGTATCAGTTTCCTTTGTTCTCCAGTGGAGTTTAGTATATATCAGTGTTGGTTTGGTGTTCAGTGGAGTTTAGTATATATCGGTGAGGTGCGTGTTCAGTGGAGTTTAGTGTTCAGTGTTCAGTGGAGTTTAGTATATATCAGTGAGGTGCGTGTTCAGTGGAGTTTAGTATATTCAGTGGTGTTCAGTGGAGTTTAGTATATATCAGTGAGGTGCGTGTTCAGTGGAGTTTAGTATATATCAGTGAGGTGCGTGTTCAGTATCAGTGAGTTTCAGTGGAGTTTAGTATATATCAGTGTAGTGTTCAGTGGAGTTTAGGTTCGGTGAGGGAGTTTAGTAGTATATCAGTGAGGTGCGTGTTCAGTGGAGTTTAGTATATATCAGTGAGGTGCGTGTTCAGTGGAGTTTAGTATATATCAGTGAGGTGCGTGTTCAGTGGAGTTTAGTATATATATATCGTGTGAGGTGCGTGTTCAGTGGAGTTTAGTATATATCAGTGAGGTGCGTGTTCAGTGGAGTTTAGTATATATCAGTGAGGTGCGTGTTCAGTGGAGTTTAGTATATATCAGTGAGGTGCGTGTTCAGTGGAGTTTAGTATATATCAGTGAGGTGCGTGTTCAGTGGAGTTTAGTATATATGTTCAGTGGAGTTTAGTATATATCGGTGAGGTGCGTGTTCAGTGGAGTTTAGTATATATCAGTGAGGTGTGTGTTCAGTGGAGTTTAGTATATATCAGTGAGGTGCGTGTTCAGTGGAGTTTAGTATATATCAGTGAGGTGCGTGTTCAGTGGAGTTTAGTATATATCAGTGAGGTGCGTGTTCAGTGGAGTTTAGTATATATCAGTGAGGTGTTCAGTGGAGTTTGTTCAGTGGAGTTTTAGTTTAGTATATATCAGTGAGGTGCGTGTTCAGTGGAGTTTAGTATATATCAGTGAGGTGCGTGTTCAGTGTGTTCAGTGGAGTTTAGTATATATCAGTGAGGTGCGTGTTCAGTGGAGTTTAGTATATATCAGTGGAGTTTAGGTGAGGTGCGTGTTCAGTGTTCAGTGAGTTTAGTATATATCAGTGAGGTGCGTGTTCAGTGGAGTTTAGTATATATCAGTGAGGTGCGTGTTCAGTGGAGTTTAGTATATATCAGTGAGGTGCGTGTTCAGTGGAGTTTAGTATATATCAGTGAGGTGCGTGTATATATCAGTGAGGTGCGTGTTCAGTTAGTATATATGTGAGTTTAGTATATATCAGTGAGAGTGCGTGTTCAGTTTAGTATATATGTGAGTTTAGAGTTTATATATCAGTGAGGTGCGTGTTCAGTGGAGTTTAGTATATATCAGTGAGGTGCGTGTTCAGTGGAGTTTAGTATATATCAGTGAGGTGCGTGTTCAGTGGAGTTTAGTATATATCAGTGAGGTGCGTGTTCAGTGGAGTTTAGTATATATCAGTGAGGTGCGTGTTCAGTGGAGTTTAGTATATATCAGTGAGGTGCGTGTTCAGTGGAGTTTAGTATATATCAGTGAGGTGCGTGTTCAGTGGAGTTTAGTATATATCAGTGAGGTGCGTGTTCAGTGGAGTTTAGTATATATCAGTGAGGTGCGTGTTCAGTGGAGTTTAGTATATATCAGTGAGGTGCGTGTTCAGTGGAGTTTAGTATATATCAGTGAGGTGCGTGTTCAGTGGAGTTTAGTATATATGAGGTGCGTGAGTGAGGTGAGTATATCAGTGGAGTTTAGTATATATCAGTGAGGTGCGTGTTCAGTGGAGTTTAGTATATATCAGTGAGGTGCGTGTTCAGTGGAGTTTAGTATATATCAGTGAGGTGCGTGTTCAGTGGAGTTTAGTATATATCAGTGAGGTGCGTGTTCAGTGGAGTTTAGTATATATCAGTGAGGTGAGTGTTCAGTGGAGTTTAGTATATATCAGTGAGGTGCGTGTTCAGTGGAGTTTAGTATATATCAGTGAGGTGCGTGTTCAGTGGAGTTTAGTATATATCAGTGAGGTGCGTGTTCAGTGGAGTTTAGTATATATCAGTGAGGTGCGTGTTCAGTGGAGTTATATATCAGTGAGGTGCGTGTTCAGTGGAGTTTAGTATATATCAGTGAGGTGTAGTTTAGTATCAGTGAGGTGCGTGTTAGTATCAGTGGAGTTTAGTATATATCAGTGAGGTGCGTGTTCAGTGGAGTTTAGTATATATCAGTGAGGTGCGTGTTCAGTGGAGTTTAGTATATATCAGTGAGGTGCGTGTTCAGTGGAGTTTAGTATATATCAGTGAGGTGCGTGTTCAGTGGAGTTTAGTATATATCAGTGAGTTTAGTATATATCAGTGAGGTGCGTGTTCAGTGGAGTTTAGTATATATCAGTGAGGTGCGTGTTCAGTGGAGTTTAGTATATTTAGTGCGTGTTCAGTAGTTTATATCAGTGAGGTGCGTGTTCAGTGGAGTTTAGTATATATCAGTGAGGTGTGTGTTCAGTGGAGTTTAGTATATATCAGTGAGGTGCGTGTTCAGTGTGAAGTTTAGAATATATCAGTGATGTGCGTGTTCAGTGGAGTTTAGGATATATCAGTGAGGTGTGTGTTCAGTGGAGTTTAGTATATAGCGGTGAGGTGCGTGTTCAGTGGAGTTGGTTCATTTTTGAAGAGTTCATCCCAAATGAAAAGTTTGGTTCCTTTTATACTTTTCAGTAACATCATACATGCGATTTATTTACGTATGTTCCAAAGCTCGCCATGTAGATACTAATAAACGAGTACTCATTACGAGTGACTGTCATGTTCCACAGCTGGTCATATAGAAGATAATGCACGAGTACTCATTACAACGAGTGATTGTCATGTTCCACAGCTGGTCATATAGATAATAATACACAAGTACTCATTACAACGAGTGACTGTCATGTTTCTCAGCTGGTCATATAGAGAATAATGCACGAGTACTCATTACAACGAGTGACTGTCATGTTTCACAGCTGGTCATATAGATAATAATAGAGGAGTACTCATTTCAACGAGTGACTGTCATGTTTCTCAGCTGGTCATATAGAGAATAATACACGAGTACTCATTACAACGAGTGACTGTCATGTTCCACAGTTGGACATATAGAGAATAATGCATGTATACCCATTACAACGAGTGACTGTCATGTTCCACAGCTGGTCGTATAGAGAATAATACACGAGTACTCATTACAACGAGTGACTGTCATGTTCCACAGCTGGTCGTACAGAGAATAATACACGAGTACTCATTACAACGAGTTAGTCATGTTTGGAAACCATGTGTATTTAGAAAAATCATCTCCACAGGGCACGGCTTTATTAGCTTTATTAGTCGTTTCAATCTGACCCCCCCCCCCCCCCCCCCCCCCCCCCCCCCCCACACACACACACTGATATATGTTTTATGGTCACACGTTGTGTTTTGATTTGTTTTACGACACCAATGGAGCACATTGATTAGTTTATCATCAGCTATTGGATGCCAAACTGTTGATAATTCTGAATCGATCGTTGTCATCCGATGAAAGCTACTCCATTTTTCCTAATGCAGAAAGGGATCTTTTATATGCACTTTCCCACGGACAGAAAATCACGTGCCACTGCCTTTGACCAGTTGTGGTACACTGATTGGAACAAGAAAAATAAATCAGCTGAATGGATCCACCGAGGTGGTTCGATCTTGAGACGGAAACACCTCAAACGATCACTTAACAGACTGAGCTAAATCCCACCACCTGGCCACTCGTTGTCTAAGCTAATCTTTCTTATATACTGCATCGCGCCCTCACGCCCTAATGCTAGAACATTCGCAGTAAGTTTCCTGCAATGAATCAGGACCACCTGGCCACTCGTTGTCTAAGCTAAACTTTCTTATATACTGCATCGCGCCCTCACGCCCTAATGCTAGAGCATTCGCAGTAGGTTTCCTGCAATGAATCAGGACCACCCATTTAATTTTTACGTAATCCATCATGATCATGTACTTGATGTCATAAATTCAATGCGGGAACGAAAAATGGGTTACACAAACTACTAGTATACTTACGCGAGCAATGCGCGAACGGAGCTATCGCTTTCGCAAATTTCAGAGGTCTGTGAATGGATTTTCAACAATGTACTCATGAATAAATCTGTAATTGATACAAAACTCTTTACTCAAATATAGTAACATCACTCGTGGAACTATAGGTTGTGTAAGCATTTTAACTGAACAGATCAAAGCAAAACAGAATAAACACATCTAAAACATAAACCTTAAAATCAGATGATTTATTAACGCATTCTAACAACGTATCGATGCGGGAGCTGCGACAGAAAAAACACGTTAGTTGGTGTTCAAAATATGATTATAACGATACAAACAGAAACATTGACAGACACACATACAGAGACAGAGAGATTCGCAGACAAAGAAAGACGCAGATACAAAGACAGACACAGACAGACGTGAACAATGAGAAACACAGACATACACAGACAAAAACACATACAGCGAGAGATAAAGTGAGAGAAACATAAGCGAATAGCGGGAAAGATGCAGGTCGACATATACACTAACGAGTCACACAGGCACACGCACAGACAGACAATTCCTGGACTTAATTATATACCGCAAACCAATGTTGGTACGTATATATATATGGATATATGTATGTTTTGCAGGATGTGTGGATCGATGGATGGATGAATGGCCAGCTGGATGGAACCTCATCTCTGAATGTCTGCTATTGGTTATTTACCCGCCCCACCCAGTGTCCCAAAGAACGTGCTATGTGCTGTTTTGTCAGAGGGAAAGGGCATACAAAAATATCTTGCTCCTTTTCGGTAGGATTAGCCATTTCGGCTTCAGCCAATGTAGCAATAAATACAATATGCTTGGCATGTCATTAAATAAACCCATTTTTTCTTCATTTCCATCGAGCCACACATATATCCATTCATTCATCCAAACAACCATCCACCCATCCTTTTATTACTTTAGAACAGATACGTCATATTTCTTCCCATCAGACGCCATTTTTCAATAACATTTCATTGCAGTACATTACATTAAAATCATCAATGAGAAATGTAGAGAGACACGAATCAGACAAATAACCGATAGAAGATTGTCAGGAAAGTCGGTCAGATTCAAATATAAACTCTCGTCAATCTCTATGGATATTGGTACCAAACTAGACACCCACTCGTGATACCAGATGGACTACATGACAATACTGAACTCAGTCAGATTGAAATATAAACTCTAGTCAAACTCTATGGATGCTCGTGCCAACCTAGACAGACACTCGTGATACCAGATGGACTAGATGACAATATTGAAATCAGTCAGATTCAAATATAAACTCTCGTCAAACTCAATGGATATTTGTACCAACCTAGACACCCACTCGTGATTCCAGATGGACTAGATGACAATTTTAATTTCGTAATACAAGATGAATTAGATGACAATGGTGGACTCGTATTACCAGATGAACTAGCTCACATCACTGGACTCATAACGCCAGATGAAATAGCTGACATTACTGAATCCGTGATACCAGAAGAATTAGCTGAACATACTGCAATCCTGATATCAGATGGACTAGCTGACAATGCTGAAATCGTGATACTAGATGGACTAGCTGACAATACTGAACTCGTGACACCAGATGGACTAGCTGAAATACTGAATTCTTGATATCAGATGGACTAGCTGACAATACTGAACTCGTGATACACGATGGGCTAACTGACAATACTGAAATCGTGTTACCAGATGGGCTGCATGATAATAATGAACATTTGATACCAAATGGACTACCTGGCAATACTGTTGATGTCATATGCTCTAGCTGATAATACTACACTCGTGATACCATATTCACTAGCTGTCAATACTGGAAACTCCAATTACAGAATAGACTAGCTGCAAATACTGAACCCCTGATAATAAATGGACTAGCTGACAATGCTGAACCCCTGATAATAGATGGACTAGCTGACAATACTGAAACTCTGACTAACTAGACAAATACTACACTAACATCCTTATAGAAAACAACTACTCATCTTCAGCTCATTACTCAAAATGTTGAACGCATCACACAAGATAGGCTAGCAGTCATTTCTCAATTCATGTCATCAACTGTGATGGACACCAGCGATACACCACTTGTACTTAATCCAGAACCGCTACTGTGACAAGGAATGTTTGTCATTATAGCTTGATTCAGTCGATTTTCTTCATTTTGTTTCAACGTATAACAACTCAATCGTTTTCCAATGATCTTTCGATAGTTTGACGAACTTCCAATCAGAATGTAAAAGTTCTGTCCAAAATTAAACATGTATATTATGTAACAGACTGCCCAGATATTACCAAGTAATGTCAGATCTTTGAACTGTATGTCCATTAGTCTTACTGAAGTTACGACGACCTGTGACAATGCGTGTGGTACCAAGGCGATAAACGCTAGTACAGAGACTAATACAAGAGGGCGCGTTGAACTGTCATGCTGACGACTAGCTGAATTAGTTGTCGACCTAATAAAAGTGTTTCGAAAGTTGCAGCTTCGTTTGATTTGAATAACGATCAAGATGTTCAGAATAAGGATAGCCGTGCATGGCAGGAAGGAGGAAACGAACAACCGAATGAACAAGTAATAATACTGAATTTCTTCTGACGGAAAACATTGACCTCTTACCAGTTGTATTTGAAAAGGAAAGGGCAGGCTTAACACAATAGACAGACCAACCACACTAGAACAGAAGACAATAGCTTTCATCCGGGTACACATTATTTCTCGCTTTAATGGAAAACAGACGCACACGTATCTATCTACTGTAAGTCCAACCACTAACCACAACGATATAATCCTAATGACCCCTGGCAGCAGACACATGGTTATATTTATTTCTACAATTTGCACTAGAAAATATATATTTTCAGTTTCATAGATTATCGTTGTGATTAGCAAACAACTGTCAGAAACGGCCAAAAATTTCAGGTAAACTGAATAAGACAGGGAACTGAGTTTCTTGTCTCCCATCATAATAAACACTAGGATGTTCCCGATGGTGCCCATCACAGCAAGGAAAAAAAAAATGCCCCAAAAAGTATGTTTGTATTTGTCAAAATCTGACCACATATCTAGAAATGATTCATTATTGCGTTTTAATGTGTGTCCATCGCCAGAATACGCCCCGTCAACAAAATCGCCAGGATCAGTCGAGGTCTTCATAAGGCTGGATGTTTGATTCACTGGGAACAGTGGTTGACCTGTGGCAGACATCTTCTTCAGTGATCGTCTTGAAATTATCTCCTACAAAGAAATCAAATTGAATGAATGAATGTTTAACGACACCCCAACACGAAAAATACATCGGCTATTGGGTGTCAAACTATGGTAAATACAAACAAATCAAGTGATGAGCAACATCGATATAAAACTTCAAGAGCTAAATAAAAACACAGTATAAAGAACCGTGCAAAAAAATACAAATATCACATATAAATAACATTAACATTTACAATAAAAGTCAGTATCAGGTAAACAATGTAATATAATTTTTGGATGGAATCGAAATGATTCGATCGTATTTTTGTGTCCAAATATATATTTTCGAGTTTGTTTCAGGTGACAAAGAAATCAATCAATTTCAATAATTAAAAACGGACATGTAGGTTGTGTGTTGTTTTCTTAGGGTGTTTTATTGTTGTTGTTGGTTATTGTTGGGCATTTTTTTGTAAATTATATTTAAGGGTTATCTGTTATTTCCTTTACGTTCATCTCTGTTTGACACCGCCCCCCCCCCCCCCCAAAAAAAAAAAAAAAAAAAAAAAAAAAAAAAAAAAATAATAATAATAATAATAATAATAATAATAATAATAAAATGAATAAATAAATAAATAAATAATAAAAAAAAAAAAAAAATAATAAAATAAAATAAAACACCCACCCACCCCCGCAAAATGAATCGGCGAAGCCATTCTCACATACGTTTTTGGATCGTGCGTGCGTGCGTGTGTGTGTGTGTGTGTGTGTGTGTGTGTTCATGTTCATACCCAGATGAACGGAAACGAACTATCAGAGAATACTTTAGCTAAATTTGAATCATACTTACTAATAAAAATACAAAAAGTGCATATTTTATTATGAATTAGTTTTATTCTTAAACAATAATGTTCAGTAAGACGAAGTACCAATTTAAA
>NW_024535415.1:0-13831 GCF_016097555.1 Gigantopelta aegis
GAAAAAAAATTATAGTTGTAAAGCTAAAGATGATGGAGGGAAAAGATTCTTTCTTGCATTTGTTAATAAAAATCTAGAAATAGGGAAATTAATTGTTCTTGTTTTGCTGATAATCTAACCTACTCCTGGAGGACCATATCTTTGACTGTTTGATGCTCTCAGGAAGGAACAGAATGACAGTGGTGTTTTTGGTCCTCAAGCCTGACAACCTGCCACCTTTTAAAGTATAACATTGTATTCAACAATCATAATACTTCATCTATGTACATTGTATAGGCCTACTGTGACCTGGAGGACTGACGGTGGTGGATGGACAGTCTTTCAAAGAAGAATGGATGGCTTTCTGTTGACTTCTATCTATTATTCTATTCGGCACTCTAATGTAACTAATAAGTGACAAGAAATCAAATTTATATGTTGCTGTATGTAGAGTGAAAATAAATTTTGATATCCAATCTATGAAGGACCATTATATGATTAAGTATTAATTTTGCTCATTTCATTGTTCATTGTATCCTAATATAGTTCCTTAATCTTAAATCTTGTGTTTTTTAATTTTCTTTTGTCATAAATCATTTTCTACTTACGTTATGTGCTTTTTGCAATAAAATAGAGTATAATTTATGGTTATGTTAACAAAAAAATTGTTTTAAAATTAACTCAGTCTTTTACATGTCCTAAATCTATATACACTGAAGATTATTCCAAAAAGATTCTGCTGTGCATATGCTAGATATCTAAGTAAAAAGTACACATGCATAGATTAATTGTATAGCTCATTTATTATTTAACAATCAATATCCAGTGTAAAAATTGCGGTACATAAACAAGTTAAGATCCTATAACCTGACAACAGATTTGAAGTAATCACTAGTACTAAGAGAGGTATACTGAAGAGAACTCATTGAATATTGTTAAAAGCAATCTTTCAACAAGAATTGCACACACATTTAATAATGGCCTGTTGTGGTTACAATTTAATCCATCTGGTGTGTGTGTGTACAAAATTTGAAATATTGTCGAATTTTGCAATCAGCCACACCTTTTTAACTACTGGCTCCCTCCTTCAGATGTCAGCTACGAAAATAATTTTTAAAAAGTAAAGTCTTTATTTGTACAATATTCAATGCTCCCACCATATATATTACAGATAAAGCATGCTAGATATTTGAAATCCTATATGACAATAACATTCATAAACACACACAGCATACTGTGAGATGTAACCTCTAGTTAGTATACTGCATGATGTGATGACTTGCTACAGACATCTGTACTTATTCCAGGTTGAAAAACCAAAAAGGTTTCAAGCTATATAATTACATATGTAGCCAGTATCTGTTACAAGCAAAAATAATGAAAAAAACCTAAGTACAAGTAATATACAAAAACTATAATAAACATTTTAATGAACTCCATATAGTTCCAATAGGAATAATCCATGACATATATAATTAGAATGGCATCCTTCAAATTTTCTATTAAAAAATTAATATTGTATAATACAGTTAATACACTTGCAATAAACTGATAGAAGATTACACATCAATCAAAAAACAAGGTTATAGGAACAAGATGTCACTCTCTCATCTGGAATAGATCCAGAGCCCTTTAATGAAACAATGCAACAAGTGTATGTACAACAACTTTGTTAGTGAACACAAACTACAATACAAAATGCTTTAACCCATATTCATTAAAAAACAACATTCACAAGAATCCAGTCATAACTATTCTGTCAAAACATCACAGACCAATATTACCATATCTACTGCTATTAACAGCCTCATTTACATTTGTTATAGTAACTTTTCATATATAATATTACACATCCACAACCAAATGTAACTTGAAAAGTTTAATTATATCATTTCAAGAAGGCACAATATCATCAAATCTTATTTTTAAACAAATTAAAGGTATAAGGTCTTTGGCGCATATTGCTTTCAGGATGCATAAGCCACACCTACTTTGGTATATAAGTGCTGGTAGTCAAAACACAAAGCGGCCAGAAAAATACACTAAACTTGTGTAAATACAATTAACATTTTGTTTAAAAATGATGTTCAATGTCGTTGTTTTTGTAGCAGCCATAGTTTTAGTTACGTACAGTGTGGAAGGGAATTGTCCTCCAAAGGTAAAGTAATGCCCCATAATATACTATTATTTTATATGTTTGTAATAGATAATAATGCAAATGTAACTGCAGGTACTCTTTGTGCTCCAATAACTCAAGGATATGGTCGTGATGGGCGTGGATGGACGTGATGGAAGGCCAGGTCCTACTGGACCAGTTGGTCCACCTGGAAGAGATGGTATGAATTATGGAGTGAAAGGAGATAAAGGAGATCTAGGACCACAAGGACCTCCAGGACTTCCTGGTAAACAAGGCGAGAATGGCATAAATGGCAGGGATGGAGCACCAGGACCACAGGGACCTCCTGGAACTGGGGGTGTGTTCTTTACCAGATGGGGAGAGTTTTGTGTCCAAATACAACAGGAACAGAACTACTCTATAAGGGGAGAGCTGCAAGGCAGTGAAGGAAATCGTTGGGGGTTACAGTGGAGGTGGAGATTAATTACATATGTCTGCCTGATGAGCCTGAGTTTTTCTTATTTCAATGGTGCTTCTGATTACCAGTCATTTGTGGAAGGTTCAGAATATGAAGTTATTGATGGTAAAGGCCCTTTTAAACAGCTTCACAATCATATAATGTTCCTGTGTTGTCTGTTATGCTTCTACTAGAGCATCATATCTTATGATCCAGCAAAAGTAACCTGTCCTACAACATGGACTACAGAATATCAGGGCTACCTTATGACAGAACGATATATGCTGCACGAAACAAAGTCTATGAATGTGTTGATAAAAGATGCTGAAAGCATTCCAGGAACTAGTGCTGACACTCATGGTGCTATGTTTAATCATGTTCAAGCTAAGTGCAATGGTCTCTCTCGTCTCCTTATGATGAGAGCAAAGAACTTGCTGTGTAGTGTGTACAAAGGGAGAACAGACTGTCATCTTTTAAATCCTAAAGTGTACATTTCTTAGTTGTTCATTTTATAAGTTTTATTTTACCAGTAAAATTTTATGATGTAGTATCAGTATCCATAGTTACATAACATTCTCTGCTTGAGATACTTAACCTCATAATGCAATAATATGAAGTCTGACAGCATCTCATGTTCCACACCATTTCTAAAATTAAGGAGAATTCTGGTAAAAGCATTAAGTGTGGAAGACAATGGACTGATAGGAAGGAATTAAGGCATCATTGTGGCTCCTATATAATATCAATAATATCAATGGTCATTAGAAACAGGCATCATCTCTCAATCTGTATATGCAACACATTGAGTGATGCATAACTTTAAAATCACAACTACACAAAACAATAATATTTATTCAAGACAATATCCTATAAATGATTACAACAAATCCAGCAAACATCTATCCCACAGAACATAATATTGGTACAAATGAGGCTCCTCAGTGATCAGTAAGCTAGTTGGCTAGCAATGTTTTTGAAAATGTTGTGTGCACTACTAGAAAAATGATCAGACATGTACTGATGACATTACTCACTACTCTTCTAGAAAATGTCAATACACTATACAATCTATTCTATTTAATATGCATATATAGTAATACTTCTAACATTTTCCTAACTAAAAACTGTGATGATACAAAAGTAATCAATCTTTCATTCTTTAATGTCTCTTCAATGCATATGAATGATGTACATTGAGTATAGTCACAAATCTAATTTCATGCACACTACAAGACAGGAGGGGATGGAGCATATGCATATACTTTAGTAAACACCATTTTAAATCGATTTGTATATAAGTGCTTCTTTGGAGCTTGATGGACCACATTTAAACAGAAGAGACATAAACATCTATCAGTTAATGAATTCAAAGATGAATCTTAATATCATTTTTTTTATTGCTATAACTCTAGCTAGCTCCCAACGTGGAAGGGAAACTGTCCATCTGAAGAACCTCAAGGTGCGTAATATAGTAAATACAAAATTAATTTAAATATACATATACTTCATGTCATTTCTCATTTGACCCGCAGAAAAAAATTTATAGTTGTAAAGCTAAAGATGAGGAGGGACAAGATCTTTCTTGCATTGTAATAAAATCCTAGAAATAGGAAAATTTAATTGTTCTTGTTTTGCTGATAATCACCTACTCCTGGAGGACCATATCTTGACTGTCTTGATGCTCTCAGGAAGGGACAGAATGACATGTGGTGCTTTTTCCCTCAAGCATGACAACCTGCCACCTTTTAAAGTATGACAATCTATTTAACGATCATAATAATTCATCTCTGTACATTGTATAGGCCTACTGTGACATGGAGACTGATGGTGGTGGTGGACTGTCTTTCAAAGAAGAATGGATGGCTCGTATACTTCTATCTCAACTGGGCTGATTATGTTTCATGGCTTTGGTAACACCTCAAGAGAACATTGGTTGGGGACTGAGTAAAATCCATCGCTTAGCTAATGGAAGTGTATCTACACAACTACGAGTTGATTTGACAGATAAATATGGTAACAGTGGTATGCCAGTTACTCTACCCTTTTACATAGGTGGTTTCTACTACTGATTATACTCTCCATGTATCTGGATATAGTGGTACTGCTGGAGATGCTCTTGCAAACCATAATCTCATGAAATTCACCACTAAAGACAATGACAATGATCAAGGTGATCCGGCAAACTGTGCTCATATGAATACAGGTGCATGGTGGTATAATGCTTGCCATACTGCCAACTTGAATGGTGTTTACAATGGTGAAATTTTCCATGGTGTTACCTGGTACCCATGGAAAGGACGCCATGAATCTCTATCATTTGCTGAAATGAAAGTTCGTCGTGTCTAATAACAAAAACTGAAAGAATTCAATAATTACTGAAAAACATTTTTAACAAGTTTTGTTGTTGTAACATATGTAGTTTTTCTTTATTATAGAAACTTGACTGGTCTGTTTTTTGCATTTGAAAATATTAAAAATAAGTTAATCAGCATTGAATTTTGGTTATTATTATATGAATACATCCATACATCCATATATATATATATATATATATATATATATATATATATATATATGTATATATATAATATACATATACATATACATACATACATACATATATATATATATATATATATATATATATATATATATACAAATCAATTGTAAAACAAAATTTCCATTAGAGAGATAAACAAATTTCGTTGCTATTGCTATGCCATAAGCAATAGAAAGCATACTACTAATAATAAGACTTGCTAAATAGGAATTGTTCAGTAAGGAAGAAAACAGACAGCTTTAGTCACAAATACTACACTCTTCTTAGACCAGCTTAATACTAAAATACACTCAAGGTTAGTTTGCAGAAAACCACACCCTCATTCCAAGAATGAATGTCCTTAAATGCCACGCCTGTTTTTTCTAAGATCCGCCTCGTACTTACCATTCTTGTTGAACCTGGCCAAAGATTTGTTGGAGAATTTATCTCCGAAACAAGTAAAGAAAGATATACTTCTACATTCTAAAGGAACGAGTCGAGATTAATCAATCTACACAGCTAAAGTGTAGACTGTTACGTCAATATAGTAAGTAAAAGGAGGGCGGGCTCGGTCTGCAAGAAAATGGCCAAAACAGTTGTACTATTTACAAGTTTTATATTATTACTAAGACTACATGTGATCAAGAGTCGGTAGTAGTAGGAGAGTTTTTCCTCAACCTTCAACTGTAGCTCTAAACAAGCCAATTTTAGTGTCTTCAACATGTGGAATAGAGTCACCTGACATTTTCTGTGACTATACAAGTAATTCTGCAGCTTCCTTAGCTCCCAATTGTATAAGTGCCCTGTTTGTAATGACTCCTGCCCATACTCTGAGAGCTCACCAACTCCTATTGATTTATCTACAGCAGGAACCATGGGTAGTGGAGTTAGTAATGTAACTGTCGATGGACCTGGCAAGTCATCACAGCATTGCAATTTAGTAATTCTTTGTATCAATAACATCTTCAAAGTACCAACAAATTAGTGTAAATGGATTCACCTTTGCTGCCTGGATTAAGCAGAATACTGGCAATTCTGGGTAAGTACAATCTTATCAGCTATGATTAAAAAACTACAACTTTATGAAAAACTACGACTTAATGAATATTATTAATTTCTCTCTCTCTCTTTTCTCTCTCTCTCTCTCTCATCTCTCTCTCTCTCTCATCTCTCTCTCTCTCTCTGTAGGACTCTGATATCAAAGGCAAACTCTGATGGTACAGAAAGGACATACACAATCTCAATCTCAGCAACAAGTTTTACACTTCAATATCATCCTACTACATTATTGTCAGGTTTTCACAACACTCTCAATAACCAGTGGAATTGACCTACCGTCCAATTTTTGGCATCACATTACAGTGACAGTCTATCAAAATGATTTTGCCCTTTATATTAATGGTACTGTTGTTGAACGCCACAGGATTAACAAGTGCTATTACTGAATCTTCAAACCTCAGTATATTTAGGACAATCAGCACCAAGTAAATCTATCTACTAGCACATATTGTAATCAATATCTATTCATTAAATGGTATAATTTTCTTGCAGGTATTGGTCATTACAATGGTCTTATGCAGACATATATTTCTATTCTCAAGCACTTTACTAAGAGGTACTATATGTACTTAACTCAACAAAATATTAAGTGTTGTATCCATCAAGGGAAGTGACTGAGATTGTAACTGGCTCATTTTTCAAGTGTCCACTTGAGGACTGACTGTCGCTGCCCTCCATCTCATCCGTTATTAATACTGTTAACTCTGATAGATGTATCCAACACACAGGTACGCAACCAGTCACAAGATGGATACTACTATTGTCTTCTGTTCTCGCATATGTATCATCATGTGTACTCCCATTTCATATATTACTATTAACTTGGCCTATCCTAATATTAAACTTTAAATTAAACTCTTAATCCCTTTATTTTTGCATATGAAACAGGACAGATTTGTTTGACAAATATTAAACTCTTTCATTAGGAGTTACCACTGGTCGGGGCTCAGCTGTACGTATTAAAACACCAACTCTCATGATGTAGCTTACATACTGAATGACAATATCTTTGTGACTATTGGATATCTGTATTAATGAAAAAGAAGTAAATGTATCTATTACTTTAGTATCTGAAGCAATTCTGCCTATGAAGTAAGAGAACATTACAAAAAAATAAATAATTCACTTCTATTTGAATTGATATTCTTATTGATAGCTATTTTTGTTCCCACATACTAGCTTATCTGGTTTTTGTGACTTATGGTGCTCCAGCCCCTAGGTGGCAATTTTGGAGAAATCAGTAGATGGTGGTCAATCTTACCAACCAATGCAATACTTTTCCGATGACTGTAGCTCTCATTTGGACTTATAAACAACAATCCACTGTCATCTCCTAATGATGTTACTGTATCACTGATTATTCAAGGTAAAAAGCTAAGCACTACTATAGAGATTATATTTATCTATGTAATAGCGTTGAGCCATTGATTTAAGATTTAAAGGTGCTGTATTAGTTACAAGGATTATTCTACAGATTGTATGTAGGATTAATTATACTGTACTAAGCCAGATGCAACATTAAAGACATAGTAAGAAGGAGTGATGTTTTCAATTTCTCTCTATAGTCAAACACCTTTGACTGGTAAACACAGCTCGTGTGAGGTTCCTTGACAATTCAGTACGTCCAGGTAATCTCAATACTCCTAGAATTGAGGGACTTTATCACAGCTGACCACATTCAACTGAGAATGTAGATTTCTTTACAAATAATACAACATCTCAACATCGTTATTATGATTAGCGGAAATTATCCATTGCTGCAGGTTGGTAGCAATACTATAACAAAGCATTAATAAATAAAATGTTTTTAAAAGATGTGCTTGTAATGGACATGCCGCTCGTTGCACTGATGATCTGAGGGCAGTCTGTGACTGTTCATAATACACAAGGAGATAGGGTAAGAAATCAAAATGTTATACTTTATTAGTCATTCTTACATGCCTAATCAATTGATAAGTATTTACCTGACAGTTAGTACCATGGTAAATCTAATATCTGAATTAAATTTGTTATTTTCTTAATAGCCATTTGCATCTATTGATAAAGTTTGTAATCTTTATTTCTTGTATTTTAGTGTGATGAGTGTCAGGCTCTCTATAATGATAAGCCCTTGGCGTGCAGGGACCATCAACTTTGGCTACCCTTGTAAAATATGTACCTGCAACAACCATGCTACAAGGCTGTATCTATAATGCATCTGTAGATCCTTTTCAGACAGTTTACGATATGGAGGAGGTGGGTGTCTGCATGGATGCTAGATAACACAGGTATGTTCTATACTATTAGTTCAATTATATTGAGTATGAATTATATCTGAATAATATATGTAAGCTTCTTTTATTTCTTCCTTAGCTGGTCAAAATTGTGACACTTGTCTTGAAGGATTTCTATCGACTAGGCCTGCTGGAGTAGAGCCTCAGATGACACTCCTTGTACAGCTGTGGGTGTAATTCTACTGGCTCTATTGGCACAGATTGTGTCAAGGTAATTATTGTATTTGTTTTACAAGTGTAGCATGTAATTGCATAAATTAAAAAATGTCTGACATCAGAATAAAGCCAAGTACAATTTAGATTTGAATTTGATGTACTTATATAATTGTCTTCCAATTCCCCAAAGGGATCATCAAAAAACTACAAATAGATTCATTGCTTTGTTGTAAACATTTGTGTCTATATTCATGAAATCTGCATGAAAAGACAACAATACTGGTGTCTATAAATAGAATACTCTCTCTTTCTTACTCTCTCCTCTCTCTCACACACATACAAACCACACATGTACATAGCACGAAGGCATTGCTGGTCAAATAGCTGGTCAGTGTACTTGTAAAACAAATGTTTCAAGGAAGAACTTGTGATCAATGTTTAAGTGGTTTCTTCAATCTAACTTCAAGTAACACAATGGTTGTGAACCATGTAACTGTAACACTAATGGTAAGAGACATCATACATTCTACCATTATTCATAAGAATATAGAAAATACAACTGTTTTTAATTATTGAATGAGTTCATTTGCTAGTTAGTTTTTAGAGAGATGGTTCCATCTTTTTACTGTATTTTTTCTTTATAGGAACTGTTGGAGGTTCAACCACATGCAATCTTCAAACTGGACATGTGTGCCTGCAAACTCAATGTTGAGGATTGAAATGTGTGATCGGTGTATTAATGGTACTCAAGGTCTTAGTCTAGTGATCCCAACGGCTGTACTTCATGCACATGTAATCCTACTGGATCAAATTGGTTCAGGCTGTGATATTGGGACTGGACAATGTACATGCAAACCCGGAGTCACTGGAATATCATGTGTCGATGTGCTGATGGATTTCATAGTTTCTCAGAAAACTGGGATGTCAACAATGTAACCTGTTCTAATGTTGGATCTGTTAAAAATAGTTGTAATGTTAATACTGGGTGTTTGTACATGCTTACCAAGGTTTCACTGGTGATCAGTGTGCCGATGTTTCGTTGGTTTTTTCAATTTCTCAGCAGGATGTTTACCTGTGGATGTAATTCTGCTGGTACTGTAGCTGGCCAAACTGGACAATGTGATATTAATACTGGACAATGTTTTCTTGTAAGACAATGTGCAAGGAAGAACTTGTGATTCTGCACATGCCTAATTTTACAATCTGCAAAGTTCAAATCCATCTGGTTGCAGTTCCTGTGACTGTGTGCTCAATAATACTGATACTTCAAGTGTGTTGTTTGTTGACCACTTATATCACAATGCGCTTGTCAATTCTTTGCCTCTGGTCTTCGCTGGATTCTTGTCAAGACAACTACTACCCCAATGAAAATGATATCTGCCTTAATTGTGGTTGCAATAATCAAGGTTCTGTTAATACTAGTTGCAATGCAGTCAGTGGTCAGTGTTTCTGTAAAAATACATGATTACTGAAGGACATGTAAGGGATGTTTATCTGGTCACTATGGATTCCCAGAGTAAGTTACTTGTCAAAGATTTCTATTTTACTTTTTCCAGCATAGATTATATTTTTAACATTTTTCTTATTTCTTGATGTAGTTGCGTTTTCCCTTGGTCAGTGCAATTCATCAGGCAGTCTGGATTCTGTGTCAATGAAACCACTGGAGATTGTCAATGTAAACAATATGTAACTGTCAAATTGTGACACTTGTATTAGTGGATTCCAGAAGTTACAAGCTCAAAATCCATTTGGTTTGCACTAAGGTGATTGTGGCACTATAGATATTATAATTATTTATAAAATATTTTTTTCTATTTTACATAGCTTCCTGAAGAACAAAGTCCTCCAGTACTTTTATCAAGAACATCACATTCTATTCACTGTCATGGAGTCCTCCAGAACAGCCCAATGGTGTCATATTACTATCAGAGTCTATCGCAATTCTACTCTGTTTGCTTCAGAACCACATCCATTACAACTTACAATGATACAGGTCTTAAACCAATTACATTTTTATGTATCAAGTAGAGTCCTGTCAATATTGTTGGAGCAAATTAAGTGAAGGATTCTTAACAATGACTCTTGAAGCAGCTCCAGAGCAAGTTACACTCCTGTTTTACAAGTACTCAATGCTACAGCAATACAAGCCAATGGATTGCACCTAATATCACTAATGGAGCAATCATTCAATATAGACTTAGTTTAGTGGCTGTCAATAATCAGGTTTTAGGAACACCAATCACGAAGTTTCAGTGGTTTTGCACAAAGTACTATTGTTAGTGACTTGGCTCCGTTTAGTCTCAATCAGTTTGTGTTACAGGCTTGTACTGCAGCAGGCTGTACCGACAGTCAATATGTAAGCATAATGGTCAGCATAAACTGCTCCTGCTTTTCAACCTGCACCCAATGTGATTGTAATAAATTCTACAAGTATTCAAGTCTCTTGGGAAGCCCCAAGTCAACCAAATGGTATTATAACTATGTATGAAATATTTCAACGAGTATCTCCTTTTTCCTGGCTTACGTATGGCATTCTTGTACAGTCAGTGTCTGCTAATGTACGATACGTTGTTGTTACTGGTTTGGAGCCTTTTACTCTTATGAGTTCAGTGTTATATCGTTATAACTATTGCTGGAAGTACAACAAGTATCTGGGTACCAAGGAACAACAATGAAGAAGTAAAATATCTATATATAGCTCTATCCATCTCTATCCATCCATCTATGATTTACAAATTTAATACACAATTACCAATGTTAATTTGATTTATCTTACAGTACCAGAAGATATTGCTGATCCAACACTATCATATTAAGCTCCAGTGAATCCAGATTACATGGAAAGTCACCTTTGACACCAAATGGAGTCATAACTGAATATAAAAAGTCTTTCTACTGTACCACAGAGTGTATCAGTATCAGTCTTATCAACATACGGACTGAGACTGGTTCCTATGTGGCTATGGAACTAACTCCATATACTCTTATTCATTCTACCTACTTGTTTGCAATAGTGCTGGATGTAGTTCAAGCAATATTGTTCAGAATACTACATTAGAAAGTGGTACGTAATTACTCTCTGTGTAAAACAGTATTATTTTCATCGATAATTCACTATCATAGAGACCATCTATTATATTATTTCCTCTCCTTGTAGCTCCACAAGGACTAGTCCTCCAACAATTGTTAATAGTACTGGCACTTTTGTTCAGTTGTCATGGACAGCTCCACTCAACCAAATGGTGGTTATTACTAGATATAATGTAACAAGAATGAAACCAGCCTTCTGTCGTCTCCTTTAAATCGAGAATCTTGGTGTGTCATTTTATGGCACAAACTTTGCCTCGTTTTCTTCTTCATCGGGTCATCAGGGTTCTCAACATTATTTCTCTATTTTTCAAGACACCTTCAGCCCGATGGTATATTAGGTTTATTCTATTAACTCTGGAAAAAATGATATAGTAGCCATTGAACTTCGCATCTGTTCCTTGGTTCATATTTGATGCTGAAGTGGTCCAGCTGCATTGACCCGGATGGGCAATATGCGTTTTAATGATGGAAAATGCATGATTTGATTGCAACAAGAACAGGTAGAAATGACAGCTAACAGTTGATGCCACTCATATAGCCAATGGGAGTTCAATTGGTGTTGATAAGTTCATAGGAGAAACCAGTTTATGTTTATATTGAGGTTTGGCTGATGGCTCCTCTCTCACTACTATATCTGGACATCTTAATCCAAATGCCACTTTGTATGAAAAATTTATTCAGGAGGTGTTTTTTGGTGTCAAAGTAACTGATGTTGATTTGGGACTTCTCATCTCAACTGAACCATCTTTGATGTGGGCTCTCCTAGTTCTGTTGTCCCCTGAATGTAGAACCTGAATCTCTTTTATTGTGGAGGATATTTAACCAGCACCTTTCACACCACCTGGTATGTGTCATTCTCTATGTCAATTAGATTCAAATCTAAATTCCATCTGGACTTCTTTTTCTTTGGCTTATGGCAATGACAGTTATTTCATAGTTTCTCTTAAAGACTCTGATCTTATTGTGAGAATAAAAGGTACTAATACTGATGAAATTACAATGTCTACAAGTGGACTTTCTTTACCAACACAACTGTGTAATGGTCCAGTGGCATCACCTGCAAATTTTTTAAGGAATCTGATGGAATAATAATGCAAGTTGGATACCCAATCAACATCTAAATCTTTTGATAGTTTTGAATCTTATAACAACGTCAGATTTATTTGTAAGTGGATACCTACTAATCTAGCAGAAGCACATTTACCTATCATGACATTACATTTCTGACAGTCCTGACAGTTTAGTGGTTGCATAAGAGATTTTCAATACAACAGCGAACTTATTGACTTGGCTAGCACTTATTCTAGTCAGAAGCATGTAAAGTTCTATGGTTGTGAGAATACATCAGATTATCACTCCTTCATGTATCAAATTGACAAACCTATTTCAGTACTGATCTAGCAACTACATACACTGATACAACTATCAACCATTCACAGGTATGACATGTGTAACGAGATAAAATTAATAATAAAACAATCCCCTCTAGAAATTATCTTTATGTATATCAGCAGAAAATTCTGCTGAGAGAGGTGTACAGTGGCTGGACATGGTCTATCACTGGAGAATCGGGTAAGAAAAAAAATTTTGCTGTACAAAATAAATACAATAGAAAAACTAAACAAAAAAAAGTTCCCATACCGGGAGTCGAACCCGGGCCGCTGGGTGAAACCAGGAATCCTAACCGCTAGACCATATGGAACTTCGTTATTTAACAAGAATACTATTGCTTACCAATTTCTGACTTTACTGTCTTGTGTTTTCTTTATATCTGCAGCTCCAGAAGGAATAGGTATTGTCTGTCACTAGCAGACCCTCAACTTTGTCAGCAACATGGCAAAGGCCATCTGAACCGAATGGTGCTTTTATTCATATGGAGTGTTAGCCACACCTCTGAATACAGAAGAGATTGGTCTCCCCACTTGGTAGCGCTGTGACAGTTTTCATTGAATATAGAGGTATTTGAAACATATCCACCACACTTACTAGTCTACTCTTTATAATCCATATTGTCTAATACCCATACTATACAGTGGTACTGAAGATTCATCTGTCTTTGTTTGTTAAATAAACAGAGCCCAGACCAGTATCTTGAGAAGAACGCTCACAGGACTTAGCCAGCAACTAATTATTTCTCTTGTTCTCACTGGCAGCAACTAGTT
>NW_024535416.1:0-11107 GCF_016097555.1 Gigantopelta aegis
AAAAGTTGAAAAGTTTTTAATTTTAATTTTTAATAAATTCAAAAAAAATGTTTTTAATTTAATAAAATATTTAGAAAAAATAAATTAGTTTTTCATAGTCCTTGTGGTATCCCAATCAGTCTGTGTAATTTCACCTCTCTGGTTATAATACTTTCATCAGAATCAGCATTTAACACCGTGTAATGTGAACTATATCATGCCTCAGACCACAATTCTTTCGCTATATTTTCTATATAGCCTTTAGTGGCTATAACATTTTATTATATCAGCAGGCCCCGTGAAGTTTTGTATGTACCTTTGCCTGCATGGGGGACACATACCCTGAAAGGACAACCCCTGTTGTCCAGCTCTTTCTCCAGCATATTGGTTTAAACAGACACAGACCCTCTAAACCAGGCCGGAGTACACCCATTTTACACAAAAAGCACTACTTTTGCATGGGCCGGAATTACCACAAACAAGTCTTCAATGTCAACAAGTTACACATGTTTACAAACTACATGCTATCCCCTGTCTTCAGTCAAACAGTTGCCACTTCATCTAGCTGTCTGCCATGAAATAATCACAGTCAAACAGCAGACTCTACTTGCGCGGTGAAACTTCCGGATTTTGGACAACCAAATGGGAAGATAACTGTAATCTGAGGCCTATCAGTCCATTTTTTTCCCCTAAAAACTGGCCCACACTAATGCATTCCAATGATATACATATTAAAGCAATGCTCGGTAAGTATCGGTATGTCACCTTTAAACTGAGAGTATACAGAGGCTGTGTTAAAACACCTACCACAGTGCCTTGCCATGGCCAATTTTAGCAATGGAAACTTGAGGGACACCAACTTCAAAATGTAATAACTTTATCAAATTTTGGAATTTCTTCATACAATGAGCAGCTATTTTTTCTTCTACATATGTTCTATCTGCACAGTGTTGTCTTGGAAAGATTTTGAAATATTTATAGGAAAAAAAATCAATCATTAGATTTTACTTCATTTTTAATTAAATATTAAACTTAAATTTAAATTTTTGAGAAACAAAAAAATCTAAAACTGTAAATTTTTGCATTTTAGATATGATAAGTGGAGGCTTAGTAAAGATATGGTGACTGAATTCATGATACATTATTAGAAATGTGTCAGAGGGATGGTGAAAGTCACAAAATTGGGGCCATTTGCAACAAATGTTTACACACTAATTTCAGGGAAAATTAGACATGATAGGCCTCATATTCATTTTGACCTGCTGTATTTACTTAATCTACTTCATTTACTGTATTAGACATGTAGCCACTTTGTAAAGGCAAAACAGTCCATATAAATGCATATTAAATGAATATGCCCTACAGATATTACTTAGGTATACACCATAATATTTTTTTTGTTGACGACAACTTTGAAAATGAAGATTTTGTCACAAAATGCTGATATAAATCCTACCAAGAGGTACTTGCACCATATTTTTCAGTTTCCAGTGATAACTGTTAACAAGTGTAGTCATGTGCCAGTGTCTGGGATACCTCAGTGTAGTATTTCTTGATTGGAAGGATGTTTGTAGTAATGACCACTGAATATGCATTATGGATTATTCTGCCATATGTATTACAAGCCAATGTTAACCTTTTTGACATTTTCTGCAATAAACTTGACAAGTATACCAGCATCTGATTACTGAACACAATAAATACATTCAGACAGCATAGAATATTAGCCTATTAGATTTTCTAAGGATAAAAGACCATTTTTGAAAAATGACTGAAGTGTGTAATTTACATAAATGTAGGTGAAATGTATTATTAGAGTACTTAATCTTGTTAAAAACTGTATACTATTATTTAAAGTGTTTAATTACATTTAGTAGTGATATATTCATCATATTTAGATCTTCTGTCCAATTGCAATAATTGAGAAACTCATTAAAATTCAATATGTAAAAAAATTAAAATCTCAATATTGACTAACAAAATCCAACTTTTGCTCTTTTTTACCAAATTATTAGCTCAAAACTGTTAAAAAATATTGCAACAACCTGTAGTAACATCAGAGGTCATCTTATGCTATTTTGGAGGATACTGAAATTTAAAAGTTGAAAATTTTAATTTTAATTTTTAATAAATTCAAAAAAAAATGTTTTTTAATTTATAAAATATTTAGAAAATAAATAAATTAGTTTTCATATTCCTTGTGGTATGCACAATCAGTCTGTGTAATTTCACCTCTCTGGTTATAATACTTTCATCAGAATCAAGCATTTAACCGGTGTAATGTGTGAACTATATCAGGCCTCAGACCACAATTAATTTCGCTATATGTTTCTATATAGCCTTAGTGGCTATAACATTTTTTATAATATCAGCAGGCCCGTGAAGTTTTGTATGTACCTTTGCCTGCATGGGGGACACATACCCTGAAAAGGACAACCCCTGTTGTCCAGCTCTTTCTCCCAGCATATTGGTTTAAACAGACACACCCTCTAAACCAGGCCGGAGTACACCCATTTTACACAAAAAGCACTACTTTTGCATGGGCCGGAATTACCACAAACAAGTCTTCAATGTCAACAAGTTACACATGTTTACAAACTACATGCTATCCCCTGTCACTTCAGTCAAACAGTTGCCACTTCATAGCTGTCTGCCATGAAATAATCACAGTCAAACAGCAGACTACTTGCGCGGTGAAACTTCCGGATTTTGGACAACCAAATGGGAAGATAACTGTAATCTGAGGCCTATCAGTCCATTTTTTCCCCTAAAAACTGGCCCACACTAATGCATTCCAATGATATACATATTAAAGCAATGCTCGTAAGTATCGGTATGTCACCTTTAAACTGAGAGTATACAGAGGCTGTGTTAAAACACCTACCACAGTGCCTTGCCATGGCCAATTTTAGCAATGGAAACTTGAGGGACACCAACTCAAAATGTAATAACTTTATCAAATTTTGGAATTTCTTCATACAATGAGCAGCTATTTTTTCTTCTACATATGTTCTATCTGCACAGTGTTGTCTTGGAAAGATTTTGAAATATTTATAGGAAAAAAAATCAATCATTAGATTTTACTTCATTTTTAATTAAATATTAAACTTAAATTTAAATTTTTGAGAAACAAAAAAATCTAAAACTGTAAAATTTTGCATTTTAGATATGATAAGTGGAGGCTTAGTAAAGATATGGTGACTGAATTCATGATACATTATTAGAAATGTGTCAGAGGGATGGTGAAAGTCACAAAATTGGGGCCATTTGCAACAAATGTTTACACACTAATTTCAGGAAAATTAGACATGATAGGCCTCATATTCAATTTTGACCTGCTGTATTTACTTAATCTACTTCATTTACTGTATTAGACATGTAGCCACTTTGTAAAAGGCAAAACAGTCCATATAAATGCATATTAAATGAATATGCCCTACAGATATTACTTAGGTATACACCATAATATTTTTTTTGTTGACGACAACTTTGAAAATGAAGATTTTGTCACAAAATGCTGATATAAATCCTACCAAGAGGTACTTGCACCATATTTTTCAGTTTCCAGTGATAACTGTTAACAAGTGTAGTCATGTGCCAGTGTCTGGGATACCTCAGTGTAGTATTTCTTGATTGGAAGGATGTTTGTAGTAATGACCACTGAATATGCATTATGGATTATTCTGCCATATGTATTACAAGCCAAATGTTAACCTTTTTGGCACATTTTCTGCAATAAACTTGACAAGTATACCAGCATCTGATTACTGAACACAATAAATACATTCAGACAGCATAGAATATTAGCCTATTAGATTTTCTAAGGATAAAAGACCATTTTTGAAAAATGACTGAAGTGTGTAATTTACATAAATGTAGGTGAAATGTATTATTAGAGTACTTAATCTTGTTAAAAACTGTATACTATTTATTTAAAGTGTTTAATTACATTTAGTAGTGATATATTCATTATATTTAGATCTTCTGTCCAATTGCAATAATTGAGAAACTCATTAAAATTCAATATGTAAAAAAATTAAAATCTCAATATTGACTAACAAAATCCAACTTTTGCTCTTTTTTACCAAATTATTAGCTCAAAACTGTTAAAAAATATTGCAACAACCTGTAGTAACATCAGAGGTCATCTTATGCTATTTTGGAGGATACTGAAATTTAAAAGTTGAAAATTTTAATTTTAATTTTTAATAAATTCAAAAAAATGTTTTTTTTAATTTAATAAAATATTTAGAAAATAAATAAATTAGTTTTCATATTCCTTGTGGTATGCACAATCAGTCTGTGTAATTTCACCTCTCTGGTTATAATATACTTTCATCAGAATCAAGCATTTAACCGGTGTAATGTGTGAACTATATCAGGCCTCAGACCACAATTAATTTCGCTATATGTTTCTATATAGCCTTAGTGGCTATAACATTTTTATTAATATCAGCAGGCCCGTGAAGTTTTGTATGTACCTTTGCCTGCATGGGGGACACATACCCTGAAAAGGACAACCCCTGTTGTCCAGCTCTTTCTCCCAGCATATTGGTTTAAACAGACACACCCTCTAAACCAGGCCGGAGTACACCCATTTTACACAAAAAGCACTACTTTTGCATGGGCCGGAATTACCACAAACAAGTCTTCAATGTCAACAAGTTACACATGTTTACAAACTACATGCTATCCCCTGTCACTTCAGTCAAACAGTTGCCACTTCATAGCTGTCTGCCATGAAATAATCACAGTCAAACAGCAGACTACTTGCGCGGTGAAACTTCCGGATTTTGGACAACCAAATGGGAAGATAACTGTAATCTGAGGCCTATCAGTCCATTTTTTTTTTCCCCTAAAAACTGGCCCACACTAATGCATTCCAATGATATACATATTAAAGCAATGCTCGGTAAGTATCGGTATGTCACCTTTAAACTGAGAGTATACAGAGGCTGTGTTAAAACACCTACCACAGTGCCTTGCCATGGCCAATTTTAGCAATGGAAACTTGAGGGACACCAACTTCAAAATGTAATAACTTTATCAAATTTTGGAATTTCTTCATACAATGAGCAGCTATTTTTTCTTCTACATATGTTCTATCTGCACAGTGTTGTCTTGGAAAGAGATTTTGAAATATTTATAGGAAAAAAAATCAATCATTAGATTTTACTTCATTTTTAATTAAATATTAAACTTAAATTTAAATTTTTGAGAAACAAAAAAATCTAAAACTGTAAAATTTTGCATTTTAGATATGATAAGTGGAGGCTTAGTAAAGATATGGTGACTGAATTCATGATACATTATTAGAAATGTGTCAGAGGGATGGTGAAAGTCACAAAATTGGGGCCATTTGCAACAAATGTTTACACACTAATTTCAGGGAAAATTAGACATGATAGGCCTCATATTCAATTTTGACCTGCTGTATTTACTTAATCTACTTCATTTACTGTATTAGACATGTAGCCACTTTGTAAAAGGCAAAACAGTCCATATAAATGCATATTAAATGAATATGCCCTACAGATATTACTTAGGTATACACCATAATATTTTTTTTTTGTTGACGACAACTTTGAAAATGAAGATTTTGTCACAAAATGCTGATATAAATCCTACCAAGAGGTACTTGCACCATATTTTTCAGTTTCCAGTGATAACTGTTAACAAGTGTAGTCATGTGCCAGTGTCTGGGATACCTCAGTGTAGTATTTCTTGATTGGAAGGATGTTTGTAGTAATGACCACTGAATATGCATTATGGATTATTCTGCCATATGTATTACAAGCCAAATGTTAACCTTTTTGGCACATTTTCTGCAATAAACTTGACAAGTATACCAGCATCTGATTACTGAACACAATAAATACATTCAGACAGCATAGAATATTAGCCTATTAGATTTTCTAAGGATAAAAGACCATTTTTGAAAAATGACTGAAGTGTGTAATTTACATAAATGTAGGTGAAATGTATTATTAGAGTACTTAATCTTGTTAAAAACTGTATACTATTTATTTAAAGTGTTTAATTACATTTAGTAGTGATATATTCATTATATTTAGATCTTCTGTCCAATTGCAATAATTGAGAAACTCATTAAAATTCAATATGTAAAAAAAATTAAAATCTCAATATTGACTAACAAAATCCAACTTTTGCTCTTTTTTACCAAATTATTAGCTCAAAACTGTTAAAAAATATTGCAACAACCTGTAGTAACATCAGAGGTCATCTTATGCTATTTTGGAGGATACTGAAATTTAAAAGTTGAAAATTTTAATTTTAATTTTTAATAAATTCAAAAAAAATGTTTTTTTTAATTTAATAAAATATTTAGAAAATAAATAAATTAGTTTTCATATTCCTTGTGGTATGCACAATCAGTCTGTGTAATTTCACCTCTCTGGTTATAATACTTTCATCAGAATCAAGCATTTAACCGGTGTAATGTGTGAACTATATCAGGCCTCAGACCACATTAATTTCGCTATATGTTTCTATATAGCCTTAGTGGCTATAACATTTTTATTAATATCAGCAGGCCCGTGAAGTTTTGTATGTACCTTTGCCTGCATGGGGGACACATACCCTGAAAAGGACAACCCCTGTTGTCCAGCTCTTTCTCCCAGCATATTGGTTTAAACAGACACACCCTCTAAACCAGGCCGGAGTACACCCATTTTACACAAAAAGCACTACTTTTGCATGGGCCGGAATTACCACAAACAAGTCTTCAATGTCAACAAGTTACACATGTTTACAAACTACATGCTATCCCCTGTCACTTCAGTCAAACAGTTGCCACTTCATAGCTGTCTGCCATGAAATAATCACAGTCAAACAGCAGACTACTTGCGCGGTGAAACTTCCGGATTTTGGACAACCAAATGGGAAGATAACTGTAATCTGAGGCCTATCAGTCCATTTTTTTTTTCCCCTAAAAACTGGCCCACACTAATGCATTCCAATGATATACATATTAAAGCAATGCTCGGTAAGTATCGGTATGTCACCTTTAAACTGAGAGTATACAGAGGCTGTGTTAAAACACCTACCACAGTGCCTTGCCATGGCCAATTTTAGCAATGGAAACTTGAGGGACACCAACTTCAAAATGTAATAACTTTATCAAATTTTGGAATTTCTTCATACAATGAGCAGCTATTTTTTCTTCTACATATGTTCTATCTGCACAGTGTTGTCTTGGAAAGATTTTGAAATATTTATAGGAAAAAAAATCAATCATTAGATTTTACTTCATTTTTAATTAAATATTAAACTTAAATTTAAATTTTTGAGAAACAAAAAAATCTAAAACTGTAAAATTTTGCATTTTAGATATGATAAGTGGAGGCTTAGTAAAGATATGGTGACTGAATTCATGATACATTATTAGAAATGTGTCAGAGGGATGGTGAAAGTCACAAAATTGGGGCCATTTGCAACAAATGTTTACACACTAATTTCAGGGAAAATTAGACATGATAGGCCTCATATTCAATTTTGACCTGCTGTATTTACTTAATCTACTTCATTTACTGTATTAGACATGTAGCCACTTTGTAAAAGGCAAAACAGTCCATATAAATGCATATTAAATGAATATGCCCTACAGATATTACTTAGGTATACACCATAATATTTTTTTTGTTGACGACAACTTTGAAAATGAAGATTTTGTCACAAAATGCTGATATAAATCCTACCAAGAGGTACTTGCACCATATTTTTCAGTTTCCAGTGATAACTGTTAACAAGTGTAGTCATGTGCCAGTGTCTGGGATACCTCAGTGTAGTATTTCTTGATTGGAAGGATGTTTGTAGTAATGACCACTGAATATGCATTATGGATTATTCTGCCATATGTATTACAAGCCAAATGTTAACCTTTTTGGCACATTTTCTGCAATAAACTTGACAAGTATACCAGCATCTGATTACTGAACACAATAAATACATTCAGACAGCATAGAATATTAGCCTATTAGATTTTCTAAGGATAAAAGACCATTTTTGAAAAATGACTGAAGTGTGTAATTTACATAAATGTAGGTGAAATGTATTATTAGAGTACTTAATCTTGTTAAAAACTGTATACTATTTATTTAAAGTGTTTAATTACATTTAGTAGTGATATATTCATTATATTTAGATCTTCTGTCCAATTGCAATAATTGAGAAACTCATTAAAATTCAATATGTAAAAAAAATTAAAATCTCAATATTGACTAACAAAATCCAACTTTTGCTCTTTTTTACCAAATTATTAGCTCAAAACTGTTAAAAAAAATATTGCAACAACCTGTAGTAACATCAGAGGTCATCTTATGCTATTTTGGAGGATACTGAAATTTAAAAGTTGAAAATTTTAATTTTAATTTTTAATAAATTCAAAAAAAATGTTTTTTAATTTAATAAAATATTTAGAAAATAAATAAATTAGTTTTCATATTCCTTGTGGTATGCACAATCAGTCTGTGTAATTTCACCTCTCTGGTTATAATACTTTCATCAGAATCAAGCATTTAACCGGTGTAATGTGTGAACTATATCAGGCCTCAGACCACAATTAATTTCGCTATATGTTTCTATATAGCCTTAGTGGCTATAACATTTTTATTAATATCAGCAGGCCCGTGAAGTTTTGTATGTACCTTTGCCTGCATGGGGGACACATACCCTGAAAAGGACAACCCCTGTTGTCCAGCTCTTTCTCCCAGCATATTGGTTTAAACAGACACACCCTCTAAACCAGGCCGGAGTACACCCATTTTACACAAAAAGCACTACTTTTGCATGGGCCGGAATTACCACAAACAAGTCTTCAATGTCAACAAGTTACACATGTTTACAAACTACATGCTATCCCCTGTCACTTCAGTCAAACAGTTGCCACTTCATAGCTGTCTGCCATGAAATAATCACAGTCAAACAGCAGACTACTTGCGCGGTGAAACTTCCGGATTTTGGACAACCAAATGGGAAGATAACTGTAATCTGAGGCCTATCAGTCCATTTTTTCCCCTAAAACTGGCCCACACTAATGCATTCCAATGATATACATATTAAAGCAATGCTCGGTAAGTATCGGTATGTCACCTTTAAACTGAGAGTATACAGAGGCTGTGTTAAAACACCTACCACAGTGCCTTGCCATGGCCAATTTTAGCAATGGAAACTTGAGGGACACCAACTTCAAAATGTAATAACTTTATCAAATTTTGGAATTTCTTCATACAATGAGCAGCTATTTTTTTTTTTCTTCTACATATGTTCTATCTGCACAGTGTTGTCTTGGAAAGATTTTGAAATATTTATAGGAAAAAAAAAAAATCAATCATTAGATTTTACTTCATTTTTAATTAAATATTAAACTTAAATTTAAATTTTTGAGAAACAAAAAAATCTAAAACTGTAAAATTTTGCATTTTAGATATGATAAGTGGAGGCTTAGTAAAGATATGGTGACTGAATTCATGATACATTATTAGAAATGTGTCAGAGGGATGGTGAAAGTCACAAAATTTGGGGCCATTTGCAACAAATGTTTACACACTAATTTCAGGGAAAATTAGACATGATAGGCCTCATATTCAATTTTGACCTGCTGTATTTACTTAATCTACTTCATTTACTGTATTAGACATGTAGCCACTTTGTAAAAGGCAAAACAGTCCATATAAATGCATATTAATATGAATATGCCCTACAGATATTACTTAGGTATACACCATAATATTTTTTTTGTTGACGACAACTTTGAAAATGAAGATTTTGTCACAAAATGCTGATATAAATCCTACCAAGAGGTACTTGCACCATATTTTTCAGTTTCCAGTGATAACTGTTAACAAGTGTAGTCATGTGCCAGTGTCTGGGATACCTCAGTGTAGTATTTCTTGATTGGAAGGATGTTTGTAGTAATGACCACTGAATATGCATTATGGATTATTCTGCCATATGTATTACAAGCCAAATGTTAACCTTTTTGGCACATTTTCTGCAATAAACTTGACAAGTATACCAGCATCTGATTACTGAACACAATAAATACATTCAGACAGCATAGAATATTAGCCTATTAGATTTTCTAAGGATAAAGACCATTTTTGAAAAATGACTGAAGTGTGTAATTTACATAAATGTAGGTGAAATGTATTATTAGAGTACTTAATCTTGTTAAAAACTGTATACTATTTATTTAAAGTGTTTAATTACATTTAGTAGTGATATATTCATTATATTTAGATCTTCTGTCCAATTGCAATAATTGAGAAACTCATTAAAATTCAATATGTAAAAAAAAAAAAATTAAAATCTCAATATTGACTAACAAAATCCAACTTTTGCTCTTTTTTTACCAAATTATTAGCTCAAAACTGTTAAAAAATATTGCAACAACCTGTAGTAACATCAGAGGTCATCTTATGCTATTTTGGAGGATACTGAAATTTAAAAGTTGAAAATTTTAATTTTAATTTTTAATAAATTCAAAAAAATGTTTTTTTAATTTAATAAAATATTTAGAAAATAAATAAATTAGTTTTCATATTCCTTGTGGTATGCACAATCAGTCTGTGTAATTTCACCTCTCTGGTTATAATACTTCATCATCAGAATCAAGCATTTAACCGGTGTAATGTGTGAACTATATCAGGCCTCAGACCACAATTAATTTCGCTATATGTTTTCTATATAGCCTTAGTGGCTATAACATTTTTATTAATATCAGCAGGCCCGTGAAGTTTTGTATGTACCTTTGCCTGCATGGGGGACACATACCCTGAAAAGGACAACCCCTGTTGTCCAGCTCTTTCTCCCAGCATATTGGTTTAAACAGACACACCCTCTAAACCAGGCCGGAGTACACCCATTTTACACAAAAAGCACTACTTTTGCATGGGCCGGAATTACCACAAACAAGTCTTCAATGTCAACAATTTACACATGTTTGATTTTGGACAACCAATGGGAAGATAACTGTAATCTGAGCCTATCAGTCCAGTCCATTTTTTTCCCCTAAAACTGGCCCACACTAATGCATTCCAATGATATACATATTAAAGCAATGCTCGGTAAGTATCGGTATGTCCCCTTTAAACTGAGAGTATACAGA
>NW_024535417.1:0-13800 GCF_016097555.1 Gigantopelta aegis
TAGATAATATATTCTTTGGTTTCAAAATAATTCTAATATTCAATAAAAACATAATTATAATATTAAAAGAAGTGTGGCTTAACCACTAACGGATTGTATAAATTTGTATACACTATAATACATACTGTATAGTTATTGTATTATGATACTGTATATATAATTATAATGTAGTACATAGTTTTTTACAAAGTTTAAAAACAGTTGTAAAACTGGTGTAATGAGAGAGAGGTAATCAGGTGACCAAAAAGTGACAAGGTTATAGATATATAATTCATGTATTGGTCTTTCTTTGGAGGGGGGGAGGGGGTGTAACCAAATTGTTGAGATGTTCTTATTAGTTATTCAGGATAATCTCTAGGGGTCTATCAATATGTGTGTTATTACCTCAATTAGGTTCCCAATCATTGATTTTTGATCTATATAATATACACAGGAATATTTTACTTTAAATATATATGTCCTGTTCAGTATATGAAATATAATAACAGATAAAGGGTATTATATTTATGGGCTCAGATTACCAATAGATTTAATGACAGATAAGGAAAACCCAATTAGTAGAATATCACAAATGTAGAAGATTGCCAAATTGTTAATACTAAACTAGGTGAATTGTGTTAAAAATTTAGACTGGCATATAGAGAGAAGGCGTTTAAACCTTTAACATGAAATAAATGATGTTTGACAATACAACCTGTTCTTCAGTTTAGGCATCTCTGACCAAACATCATATAACTATTGTGGATCTATTTATTAAGTCTAAATTCAAAATACTTATATATAATTGTAGCTGATCAAACTTTTAGTCTATTACTTATGAGATCACCCCAATTGAATAATATAATCAAGCAATATATGTTTTTATTTACTCTATTCTGTGCATAAAACAAGTAACTGGTGACTAGTCAACCCCTTATCCAAGAAGATTTATTGATAATAGCATATAGGTCTTCTTCAGGTATGCAACAACTACTGTAGAAAGGAGAAAAAAAGGAAAATTTGTCCTATTATTATAGATCCATATTATAGTATTATAAAAATGGGTATTAAATTATAGATACAAAATATTATAATGTTCTTATTATAATCATAATAGTTAATAGAAGATAGTAGCTTAACCAATTTTCTGAGTGTCAGTAAATTTTGTATACACTATAAATATATTGTATAGTGATTGTAGTATGATAATATATATATTAATATTGTACTACTCTCTAATGTATATATCAGTTCTAACATTGTTATTTACTATGACTAGTCATAATAAAAAGATTATTGAGTTTCTTGAATAGTAAACTACATTCACATGTGTCATTGTGTCTGTACGTTTTGGGTCGATTGCACACATTGCTATGAACATAGCAATTATCAATCTTTTTTGTTTAACTTGGGAGGAATCAGTTAATAAAATTTCATGATAATTGTAATTACTACTTGTTGAATATTGTGGACACGTTTTGTGACACACATCATTTATTTGGCTTCATCATCATCTTTTTTATTATTACGTAGCCATAATATTTATAATATTAATATACATAGTTTTTTACATACAATATACACTATAATCAATACTATTATATATATATACTAATATATATTAATACACAATATATATATACCCTTATCATGTTAAGATATCATAATTGTGGTAGTATAGATTGAATATATATAATTATAACAGTTATGATTATTGATACTATAAAATAAAACATACAGGACTCAACTTAATCGCAATTAATGTATGTCACCAAACACGTAATGAATATACTCTAAAATGGTTTCGGTTAATGTATATACTGTTTGTACATTTAAATGCTTACACTAAAAGATGTGCAAGAGCGTACTTTTGTCAGCTTGTAGTTTGACATATTTATGTGTCTATTAATTGATTGTTATTTGAGTATATTGTTCATACAAAATAAATTGTGTACAGAATTGAATTACTTATAATGTTACTGGGTTGTTAAATTAATTATCAAATATTTATTGAAGTCAAAAGCAATACACGGTAAATCCTAACAAAGCTACTACATCATGATTATGTTATACCATTTTAGGAAACTTCGAATATAGTACAGTATGTTAATGAATCAATATTATATCACACCATATGCAGTACAATTGTTCATCTCTCGTTCAGTAGTATAGTAGGTAGTGTATTAGTGATCATATCAACATCCTCATATTGAGATATAACTTGATGAGGGGTCAGTTATCTGTTAGTGGATTAATGAGGAGATGCTATAAGTTACCTACAATGGTAATACCATTTACAAACTATTCCACGTTAGTATTACTTTGTCTCAGTGACTTATTTCTTCTTATCCAACATATCACTATATGTACTAGTACAGTCACATACCAGTAGTAGAACTGACACACCACTAGACTACTTAGTATAGTTATAAATATATAGTAATACATGTACAAAACATTTATAATATTGTTATTACTATATCTATGTAAATATTAAATTATATTATGTAAATCCACCTAATATAAAGTTGTTCTATTCAGATCATTTATCCAAATATATATTTAATAATTATCATTACTTTCTAAATTATACCAGCAGCTGTTTAAACATTTCTCAACTTGTGTATCATCTATATGAACATATATTTATTATTATTATTATACTGTTACTGTATATATAGGCCAGTCTAGTACATATAATGATTATAAGATAAGAAGAACTAGTTCACTTGAGACAAGGTAATACTAAACAGTGGGATAGTTTGTAAATGGTATTATCCATCATGGTATTGAAATTATAGATATAATGTATTATAATGTTTGCTAGAAGTGTACTAGTATATTATTACATATACACTATATGTAACAACATTAATAGAGTTTACAGACAAAAAATTTTTAGTGTACAATGGCATATTAATGTCTTTTTCAATTATAGGTTACTTTTTTTTAATCAGGTTTGTTCAAAAAGATAATATTCTTCATGTGATATCATTATTAATGACTGTGCTTTTTTGCATTAATTTATAATATATTTTGTATCTTTAAACACTGTTTATCTGTGTTACCTCCTCTACTACAGTACTAACATATCATTGATGTGTTCTCCAGTATGTAGTAGTACAGTAATTGGATTTACATATGATCTACCTAGTGGTATATATAATATGGTAACATATATGATATTGAAGAGGAGGATACATTATCAGATGACTGGGCAATTTATCATCTACTAATATCAATACTTACTGGATTGGAACCAACTTACTCATCTCTACTATATAGATGAGTAGAGTATTACTATGACATATAGTTAATTATATGTGGTATATATTATAAAGATATATAGACATTGCTATTGCCTCCCTCATAAAATCATAGAAGTAGCTGATGAATGCCACAATTTTGTCCAATATAAATAAGTTGATAACTTATATATTAATATTGAACTTTATATATTGTGTGTTTGCAAAGTAATAAATATTATTATGTAATATTGATAGCTTTATTTCTAGTTATATTGTATATAATATGATGTCATACAAATAGTATAGTAATATAATGTGTTATTGGAAGATATCCATTTCACAGTAAAAAGTTTCTTGTCCTAAGACATACTGTTCCTCATCATAACAAAGTCATTAATATTCTCGTCTTCTCTTTTTAGGTAGAGTTATAATTCTTTTGTACTTACTGATCTTGATTGTTTCCATGACGAGTGTAATATCAGAAAAGGGTGTAAAAATTGTGATATTAATAAAACAATAAACAAATAATCCAAGTTTCAAAGAATTCAGGAATGATACAATTTTCACATAATGGAAATAACTGTACATAATTATAATTATCCAGAATGAATTGTGTTCGAAAATTTATGAGGTATTATTAATCTTTCCCTCAAGTGCAGTCACTGAATAAACAGAGACTATGA
This sequence comes from Gigantopelta aegis, assembly GCF_016097555.1. Classification (NCBI taxonomy): domain Eukaryota; kingdom Metazoa; phylum Mollusca; class Gastropoda; order Neomphalida; family Peltospiridae; genus Gigantopelta; species Gigantopelta aegis. The sequence continues at coordinate 3,911 of NW_024535417.1, forward strand.
ATTTATTAAAAAGACTTACAAATTAAATAGGATTAATTAGAAAAACACTTATAGCCGGCTTGCTAATTAAGTTGTCACTTCCTTAGTAAATTGTGTCACATTGTGAGCTTCTATCATCAGTCGTTAACATATACCATGTATTATTATCCTTATAACCATTGATATGCATGGATATGTAGATCTATCTTTGTAGTCTAGATAGTACATATGTCAAAAAAACAATATTAGTTAAGCTATAGATACTAGTATCATAGATTGTTAGTTTGTTACTACATTAGCAATAAATATTTTGTGCTTGCTTTGATATGATTTAAAATAATGTATTTGTCATTAATTTATAAATAATTAATAATATCTAGCATTTTCTCAACAAAACTTGACACACATAATGATCACTAGAAGACCAATAAACTTCTATATATGTTTCCTTATAATACCAATCCTATGTACCAATAAAGGTTGGTATATACACTGATATTAACTTAACATGATTAATAAGAGCGCACATTAATAATACAGGTGATATCTAAGACTGATGTTCAGAGTTAATATTATTGATGTAATGTATTATAATGTTAAGAACATAATTATAATAGTTAATAGAAGATAGTAGCTTAACCAATTACTGATTGTATTAAACATTGACTAAAGACTATCTCATTACTTTATCTATACTCCAGGCACATTTGTTTATTTTATGTACATTCTCATAAAACTAACCTTAAAAATACTACTAAATTATCTCTCTTTGTTAGTGTACTGAAGCCAAAATGTCTTCTATTCAAATCTTTTTCAATTTGAAAAATAATTAACTGCTATAATAAACTTTATTTGACTAATAACAATTGATATCTGTATTCAAAAAGTATGTAACGTTTTAAGTATTGTACTTTTTCTCCTAGAGATTGTATATACATTGTAATTATTATTAACATGAAGTAATGAATAAGATAAATAGTCAGTCATGTAGTCAAAAAAAATAATTAATTAACAAATTAATAATAGAATGTGTCTTGTATGTGGTCACAATATGCCATGCTGTTATGAATGTTTCTTCTTGTGAATAGTGTATTAATTAAAACTATAGTGAATAAACATTGCTTTTGTTTTGAGAATAACTGTAAATTCATATAGGACCCATGACAGTCATTATGTTAATAATTCTTGGAAATGATAAACATTATAACTGAAATAATAAATAAAATTGCGACGATATAAATTCAGATATTCTATTTCTTTGAATAGAATATCTCTTTTGAAAAGTACACTAGTTAGTCAAAAATGGTAAAAAACTTTACAAAATTAATTATGATATTTTTTAGGGTTTAAAAAATGTTCATGCTGTCAGTATTGTCTGTTGTAATAATCTTTTGTTCTAGTATTTCAGGTATGATCATTATAATCAATAAAAATTTTCACTGTAAAAATATAATACAATTGTTACTATCAAATAATGTTGTTATTTGTTGTCATTATTTGTTCACAAAAATATAACTTCAATTTTTTGAAGCTAATGATTTAAAAGAATGAAACTGTTCATCAGTTTTATTATGTAAGACTTTTCTCTGCTGTGTAGCTGTTCAGTTCATATTACTCCATCTCCTAACATTGGAGTCTATCAATTAGCACATTACCAATGTTCAGTGAATCATACTGTATGACTGTTACTTGGCTTTGTTAATGGAACAACTTCTGATCATGACAATATTACACAACTTGGTATTGTTACAATTGGAGCAGGACTACAACGGTCTAATCTGACTATACCTGGATATCTCAATTAAACAATACTGTAGTGATATGTTTACTAGTAAAAAAAACAGGATTGTTAACTACAGTCTTTATTATAACTTTGATAATGCTACTCTAAGAATACAAGGTAACAACTCTTTGATAGAAGTCATTATATCTGCTTTTCATTAGGTAAACTAGCTGCTGTCAACTACTTGACATGTCATATACGAAGTCAGTATATAAACTGTGTCTGGTCTCCTCCCTTCTCTCTGGTATCCATACCTGGTTATATCATCAACGTTTACTATGGAGGAGAACTAGTACACAGAACACTACATCTTCTACAACATGGCAGTACAACTATTGTCCTAGTCAATTTTGGTAACTATACAATTAGTGTATCTGGTAATAATTCAGCTGGAGAAGGAGAGACAAGTACATTAGAAGTAGTAGCCTTTGGTAAATAAGTTCAGTTAATTTGATTTTTCTAAATATTTGTTAACAATAGATAACATTACTGTGTTTAATGTGAACTCTCAAAATTATCAAATGGTACTTTTTGATCAGTTATATTTTGAGGTATGATAACTTTTTTCATTAATGTTTGATCATTATATTCAATATTCTTTTAGACTATGTATTCTATACAGCCATCATTAATATTAATCAATTAATTAATAATAATGGAAGAATTGTATCCCAGTGTTGATGTAATTGATGATGATTAATTGGAAATACTTTGATGGGAAATATAAGTATTAACATAACAAGAAGACAAAAATGGAATATGACTTTGATATTTGAAATATAACTGCTCATCTTTAACAGTTAATTTACAACTAAAATAATTTGTAAGTTTATTTAATTATGTATTGTTCCTATTAATAGTTTTTTCATTAGCTACATTTGACATTCAAAAAGGAAATTTAACATTTACAAACTCTACCTCTGGACAAGTTTGTTTTACTTGTTATTTTCTTGAGGGTAGTCAATCACAAGGATGTTATATTGAATATAACTCAGTTTATAACAGACTACTACAGTGGTAATAGTACCATAGTGAGAACATCAGTAGATACCAGTACTGCTAGTAAATGTGTGACAGGAATATATACCAGTAACTATAATGTGACATTTTTATGATATGGATTATAACAATGTACCATATACTACTGAGTATGCTGTAAAACTGACTAATCAAACTGTTAGTTGGGTCCCTATTGCAATTCAAACTTCCTCCACATTGCATTCATATTTCACAACTCAAATTATTCATCATCATTTTCACCACCAACTATTAAGATAAGTAGTGAGTCACTATTTTATTATAAGACTTATTTATTTATATTTCAACAACAGCAAACAGTTCCTATTTTTCCTATAATTAGTATGTACATCTATTATGAAGAGACATTCTTATATTTTATTTTAATATAGTTGCTGCTATGATCCCAGTACTAGCAGTTGTAATAATAATAATAATAATTTCTTTATATTAATTAATCAAGCACTTATAAGAAGACCTCAAATGAAAGAAGAGAACAAGGTGGGTTCATGGTGTACTAGTTAACAAATCTCATACATTTTAACAAAATGTGTCAGGAGACAGAAAATATATCAAATGAAAAGAGACCACAAGACATTGAACTTGAAGTTAATGAAGAAGTAGTTCATTATTATCATAATTATTATATAGAAGTTTCTGTTTTAAATGTAGTATTACCATATTAATTATATTTTGATATGTAACAGATTTATAGTCCAAATGTTTTAGTAAGATCAGTAATTGTGTGTCATGATTATTATAACAATAGTATAAATATGGCATGTTGTAAATCCTATCTTAAATTTAGATATTAACAACTCAACCTAACCTGATTAACTATGCTGATGTGACTCCATACCTAATGGTCCTATTGCTCCACCTACTTTCTTTCTAAAGTACCATATACTACAGTAGTACATGAAATATCAAAAATTGGAGCTTTGTATTTAGTAAATGGACCATCTAATGAGGAATATGCCAGACTTAATCATAATGTACATGTTAGTACCCAACTTTATGATCATACTCAACATCCTCATTCATAATCTCAACACCTATTCCACCTATGTATTCTACACTACCTACTAATGGTAACATGACAAGTTTATATATCATCACCTGACAGTCAGTACTCTACTTTGTCTAATAAAACAAGTGATAAATTAACTATTAAGAAGACAACAGGTCAGGTAAACTTTACTATATAGTAGATATTATATTTATTTATTATATTAGAGTTGACTCATAAAGATCTAGTTACTTGTTGTTGCTCCATATGTAACTACAAAACTACAAGAGATAGGTACTGCCCTAGCACTAACTCCACCTGAGCTAGATGACATTGAAGAGAACCATCAAGGTATCGCTGGTGTGTTCCAACTCTGGTATGAGGACTAAGAGACGTCCATATACCTGGGACACATTGTTAATGATATTAAGATCACCAGCTGTAAATGAAACTGAACTTGCTGATCGACTAGCTCAGTGACTATAGTGATATGTGCCTACTGGTTATGTGTTTTTGTGTGTTATTCTATTAGATTTGATATAGAAGTTATTACTATTTTTGGTTCATTTGAATTATAATAATATTTTTTGGTAGACACCCAAAAATTAAGAGTGATCCAAGAATTATAAAATGATATTTAATACAAAAATCTTTATAATTGACTACAATACTATATGGTTCAGTAGAGGATTATATACAATACAATTATATATAACAATTGCCACAAATCATATTAGCAAAAGAAAAATCATTGACAATGGTTGTATATGTACATCTTCCTGGGTTAGTCTTATTATTACTATAACATAATATAATATATGTAAATATAATAATACTTAATATAATATTAATATAATATAATATAATATAATGTAATCTATATATAATGTATATATAATATAATATAATAATAATATAGATATGACATGTATAATAATAAATGTGTTCCTTTGTTATATATAACTATCAGTTCAGAGAATTTAATGTTATAACATCTAATTGTATACAGTGAATACTGAATAAAAAGATAATATGATATATTGGAATATAATAATAATAATATTAATATATAATTATCTTATTATATATCTAATTTAATGACAAACAATTATTTCAATATTGTTCTCCATTACAAATACAATTTCAGTGACATATGATCAATTGTTATTAACATATCTAGTTCCCAAATACATACCTGTGTGTATGAACAATAGTTGATGTTATGACATTACTAGTATTAAGAAGCAATGGGATGTCAGATTCCTGGAAACTCACTACTTTGATTTGATAATCAATAATAAGAAGTGATATGTCTATAATATATAATAGTAGTATATGAGAATAAGGTATACAGGTAGTACTGTCTATGTATAATAATATTAATTAGTTTATATTATAGATGAACACTAGTTGATAACAAGATACAACTTTAATAACACTTTGATATATCAGTTATTTTGTTTACTATAATGTAATGATAATGTCTTTATATATAATGATCATTAGTAGATTGAGAATATATTATATTTTGATGATTAGTATTATTATATCTCCTTAAAACTAATGTCAATCCAATATATAGTATATATTGGATATATATAATTTTAACAGTAGTAATGATATCATGTTATATTATGACATGTACAACCTTCACAAAGGTACATGTCATATAATAAAAACTTAATATCCTTCATATGATATAATAAACAATTAAAAATTAATGATGATAATTATCATATCAATTAATATTAACAACGTACCACTAAGAGACTGTGTATTCTAATATTATTAATGACACACTTGATTTGATATATAATTTAATATCACTGTTCCTATATGGAAAAAGAAATAGCTACAGATGTTTTTCTGTTCTGGAGAGTAAGTCAAATACAAGAACTGAAGCCATGAAGGGTATAATGATGTTCAGTGATATATGTTATGAATAAAAATATTGATTAATAACCTATAGTGATGTTATTAAATAAGTACCAATATATGAATACATTATAAGAACACTTTATACCATCATATACTGGTATGTAAGCATCAGCTTATTGATGGACCTAAGTTAATATAAATGTCTTTTATTTGACATTACTCTCTCTTATTAAAGTCATTTTAATGCTATCACTATATTGTAACAACCTCCAGGACATAAGGTCAAGATATCTTGAACACTTTGGAACCAAAAACCTCCGTGCAATGATCAGAGAGGTATCCATATTTCCACTATTCATATTAACAAATTTCACTGTAACACCATAATAACAAATGTAACAATATACCAATGTAACAATATACTAATATACAAATGTGCCAATATCCACTATATTACCAATATCCAATGTACCAATGCATCAATATACCAACGTATCAATATACTAATGTGCAGATATCCAATATATCAATATCCAATGTACCAGTATACCAATGTGCCAATTGTACCAATTACCAATGTCAATGTACCAATGTACCAATACACCAATATACCAATGTACCAATGTACCAATGTGCACCAATATACCAATGTATCAATATGCCATTTACAATAGATCTAATGTATCAATATCCAATTTACAATGTGCACCAATTTAACAATGTGCCAATTTACCAATACACCAATATACAATGTATCAATATACCAATGTGCCAACATCTTATGTATCAATATCCAATGTACCAATATACCATATACCAATGTAACCACCAATTTACCAATGGTACAATATACCAATGTACCAATATGCCAATATACTATATGTAACGAGTCAAAATGATATTGATCAAACTATAATATTAAAAAGATTTTTTAATCATTTTCTATATAAATATTACTCATATATCTGGTAGATTGAATGATAATTATAACATATGACTACATTAACAATCAAATAACATAGTATAGATTTATTAAATTAGTAACCAAAACACTATATAGTATTAAATGATATTATTAATTATTTCAATATTAAAGTTAATAATATTATTAATATATATTATAACTGATAATCTAGTTAGTAACTTTATGGACCTCATTGACCCAGTGATATAAAATACAACAACTATAAGCTACACAGTGTATTAATATAAATATAAAATATATGATAGTTTCAAAGTACTAATATATCATTGACTACTTTTGTAAGATACAGTGTACCAATATACCAGCTACTTAGTTAAATGAAATATCCAATATAAATTATATTGTATATCATTACATACCATATATTTGATGTATTTCATAGGATTCTCAAATCCATAAGTTTTTTTAAAACAACCACTTTATTTTAACAATGATATATAAATATATAGCTGATTTTATAACTCACTATTGATAATTTTTAATTATATTATCATTATGACAACTGATATGGTAGCTATATAACTGTATTAACACTATGTAATAGACACTATATATAGTATTATACACTATATAATAGTATTAGAACACTATATAATAGTATTAGACACTCCATAATAGTAAATAGACACTATATAATGGTATTAGACACTATATAATAGTAATAGACACTATATAATGGTATTATACACTATATAATGGTAATATACACTGTATAGTAGTATTATACACTATATAATGGTAATATACACTATTATATATGTTAATATATACTATATAATGGTAAACTCATCATTATATTATTGTTCCCAACAATAAGTTCCATTTAAAATAATTAAATTAATTTTTTCTGGTAAACAGAAAATCTGTAGAAAATCAAGACATGTTATTCTAAAAATGAACAAGTTTTGTACTACTCAGATGAATACTAGCCTCGAACTATTTCAATAATAGAACAGGAAGAGGCAAAAAGTGGGTGGGAATAATTACAACAAAGTATGGCTTTTCCAGTGTTAAAAACTATTCTGTCTGACAAAAGTTAACTAAACTTGATTGCGAGACAGTATACAACAAAGACGCCATCTATATTTAAAATTATCTCTCAAATCATTATCAATTTGTATGAAGCCATATATGTACTAGTAAAGTACATACCAGTATTAAAAGCTGACACACCACTAGACTACCTAGTATAGTATAAAATATAGTAATACATGTACATAACATTATAATATGTCATCTATATTGTAATATTAAATTATATTATGTTAAATCCACCTAATGTATAAAGTTGTTCTATTGAGATCATTTATCAATATAAAAATATATTAAATATTATCATTATTACCAGCAGCTGTTGAAACATTTCTCAACTTGTGTATCATCTATATGACATATATCTGCTATTGAACTAGAGATAAACACATTATTATTATTATTATTATTATATTATCATCATCATCATCATCATCATCATCATTATTATTATACTGTTACTGTAATATATAGATAGTTTAGTGGATGCGTGTGTCAGTTCTAATACTGGTATGTACTGTATAATATGCATATTAGAGTGATGCATTCATGTTAGGAAGTAGATAGTTTTCTCAGAAAATTGTACATTGTTGCTACCATTTGTTAAGTTCTTAGGATAGTGAGTATACTTGGGATTGTCCTCAAGGGTAAAAAACATGGAATTTTCCTTCATTGCCCGTAATACTTGTTCGTGACCAGCACTCCTTTTTCAATGCATTATCAGTGTTGTTGGTGTGATGAAGTATCTTCTACCATCCTTTGATGTAAAAAATATCGCCTGTTACAGGTTAGTTGCTTATATTTTATTATCATGTTATTTTTTAAAAATCAATGATCTTTCTATTTTGTTAAAATTTTAGTTGATCTCTGTGATGATTGTCTAGGTTGCTCCTCTTGTAACTGGATCTACAAATAAAAGAGATGATATGACTACCATCAAAATTTTGTATCAAAACTATTATCATGGTTTCTCCTACATGTGAGGTTTCCATGTACTGTGTTTTTTGTCACAAGAAAATATATTCTTTTTTAGTTGACTCCTTACAATTTTCAGACAATGAGTTAATAGTAGTTACATCTAATTTAAGTACTAAGTTGGTATGTCGTGGCTTTGGCTAAGTTTTATTGGCCACTGATTTACTAAGAACTGGGCACTAAGGCTGCTGTGAAAGTGCTTATTGAGGGTAATAATATATCCTTTATGTTGTCACAAATATATAATTTGTTGGTACGTCCATATGCCCGACATAGTCAGGTACCTTTAATAAAAGGTCAAGTAGACAATTAACATTATTAGTAACAAATATCATACTTTGCCTACAATAAAGTTTTGTTTGAACCTTTCTTATTTCAAGCCATCACCCTTCAGGATCCAAAACTTCTTGAAGAACTTCATCACTGTACTCCTATTTAATATGTAATTATAATTACCAGAATAAATGAATGACCTTATAATAATGTAGCCATATCTGTCTCACAAAAGTTTCCAAATACCTCTGTATCCTTTCAGCTTGTCTGAAATTTCCAGAATTTTTATGACTAATGCCTTTGTAACATCATAATTGGGATCTGATGAACGTCGTTTCAAATGCAACCTTTTCAACGTTACTTTTCAACCAACTTCAGCTAAGTAGGATATGGTTAAATTTATCATCACACACAATGATACATTGCAAATACTTAAGTAATGTAATTATCTTCTCTTCACACCATTGGACTTCCTTCAGTCTGTTAAAATTTCTTATAGACTCCTCCAAGGGGTAAAACATGTCCTTATAATACCTAAAATTACACTAAAATTATGAAATCAAGTTTAAACTAGTTATCATCTAACTTATCCATTTTTCAATAAGTAACCACTCTACTATTAAGCAAAAACAAGGAGTTGAATTTGTTTAGGGAAATATTCTCGTATTCCGGCGGTAACCTGGGCGGGAAAATCCTCCTGTCCGCCCGTTTTTGTTGTATCTGGGCGGGGCTCAGGACGCACCCCTTCTTGGACACTATTCTGAATTCACGATCGTGAATTGGTGGCCTATTTTTGTCGTAGTTTGCTAATTCCATACTAATGATGATAAGTTCTATATTATTACTGTTTATACATAGTCTTTCATTAGATATTTAGTATTAATGAAAATTATTGTATTGTTTAGTTTCACATGTAAAACTTTTTATTATGTGCTATATTGTATTATTATGATAACCTA
>NW_024535418.1:0-13069 GCF_016097555.1 Gigantopelta aegis
GGCAATGCGAGGCAATAATTAAAGTCCAGCTCATCTACACCTATCTTCATATTTGGTTAATTGTGAAATAATTTAGTGTTTCGACATTGGATTACATAAAAAAGTTTTTTTTTTGTTTGTTTTTTCTGCAATTTGTTGTATAACTGACAATTAGGTGAACCAGTAGGTTTTATATTTCTTTATAATATATTTAAGGGGACTATCCTGATTTGGTTGCCATTGTAATATGTTTATGAATACAAATCGTTTTTTAAGACAATATATTGAAAATATTTTTCTGATTACAAAATGAGGTACAAATATTCTGGAAGAAAATCAACACTGGATCCTGCAAACATTAGCACACGATCGCAAACACTTTATGTATGGAGACACTGGTATTCTAAGCAAGAAAATGTATTTAATATGTAATTGTATTCACAGAAATGGCTCTGTTAGTTAGAAGCATCTTACAATTGCTGCTAACTCAGGACAGTCCCTTAAAAAAGACAAATTCAGCACTCCCCACAACAGCTTCTCCTCGCCACCATGTAATGTTCTTTACTGAAGCAAATCACCAAGTACAAATGAAATTTTAATAACTTTGTGTTTTCCCTGCCACTGGGTGTCGTTCATGATGACGCAACACACAAAGCGCATTGCTATCTGTTTGTACATTGACAATATGCGCATGACAACAGAACTCAGATGTACGTTGTTCTCACATCTTAGCAATAGATATTCTGCAACAATACATTTTGTGGTTTACCCAAATTAACAATAACAATGACCACCACCACCACCACCACCACCACTACAACAACAACAACAACAACAACAACAAAAACATAAAGGCAACAAGGCATCAGCACTACGAAATAATTGTTATTTCATCCAGCATGTCAACACTATGTCAAATATGGTATTGACTGCAGCATGATGTGTTTTGACCGGAAATGTGCTTCTACAGAATCATGCGATCCAGAGACTGGTGCATGTGATGGAGGATGTCAAGACGGATGGAAATTATCAGACTGCACACAAGGTAATTAACAATTTTTCTGCAACTACGTGTAGATGTAGACATTAACAAATCATAAATGACAAAACTGGTATCCATAATCAAAACCGCATTGGAAGGAATGGAGGAAATGTTTGATTTAACGACGCACTCAACACATTTTATGGTTAAGAACAACACATATATTGAGAGAGGAAACCCGCTGTCGTCACTTCATGGCCAGTCGCTAGAGATCCTTCACTTAACAATAAATCATTCCTGTAGCGCTTACAGAACACTACTATTCCCAGACCACAGAAGAAAATAAAACTGAATAAGCCACATAAGTTGTTAAACACTAACTCGTTAATATATGGATCAAAACATACATAAGCACATCTTTTTTGACTGATACCAGAAGCCATACTATCTCGGAAGTCCCTGAAGTTAATTTATGATAGATTTGTGAAAATCTAACCATTCTTAATAGGGGGCGGGATTTAGCTCAGTTAGTTGAGAGCTCGCTTGAGGTGCTTGCATCGCAGGATCGAACCATCTCGATGGATCCATTCAACTGATTGTTTTTTTCTCGTTCCAACCAGTGTCCCACAACTGGTCAAAGGCCGTGGTATGTGTTTTCCTGTCTGTGGGAAAGTGCATATAAAAGATCCCTTGCTGCTTTAGGAAAAATGTAGCTGGTTTCCTCTGATGACTACGAGTCAGAATTACCAAATGTTTGACATCCAATAGCCGATGATTCTTTAATTAATGTGCTCTAGTGGTGTCGTTGATTTTTTTCTTTCTTTCCATTCTTAATAATATTAATAAACAACAAAAACACATACTGCAAGTAAGCATGATTTATATCATGCAAGTATGATTTGGCAGATATTGCAGAGTTTACTTTCAAGGAACCTTTGTTAAAAATACCGATGTTGTTTTATGAGATGTAATTTTGTAATTATAATGATGTATGAAAAATAGCAACAAAAACAGTAAGTTCACTCACTACGCGAAATGACGCAAACATTATTTTAGCACCACACGTGACATATGTATTATATAACTATATATTATATTAGATAAAAAGACATGAAAATTAAATTTAAAATCTCTTATAAACTTCAAAACGTACGACGTTTGTTTTTAAAATTCACCTGATCTAATAGAATTTTCGTCCGTAACCTTATAATATATTATTAATGGATTATGCAATAATTTCAGATTACACACCACACACACACGCCACACAGACACAACACAGGAGATGTAGAGAGGGAGAGAGACGAGGAAGAGGATTCGAGGAGAGAGAGATGAGAGAGAGATGGAGAGAGTGGAGAGGAGATTGACCGAGGAGAGAGAGAGAGGAGAGAAGAACAGAGATCGAGACAGAAAGAGAGAGAGAGACAGAAAGAGACGGACATACACACACACATACACACACACACACACACACACACAGAGAGAGAGAGAGAGAGAGAAACATACACACATGCGCATGCTCTTGCCGAAACGCTATCCTAAACATGGGCAAATATTTGACGGTATAAATATTGATATTATAATGGTATGTCTTCAGTAGAACCAATTGCGCTACATTGTATAAAGATCATCATTAAATGTGTTTTAATATATAATCTTCTTTTATAACAAACTAACGTGTTTGCAACATGATATTATTACTTACCTAATCTTTAATTTTACAGAAGAAATAACATTTTATTCAGGAGCTAGCGATAACATGGTCATAACAAATTAACACTGAAATAGCATTGTGGCTGGTTATATATAATGAACGTTGGTATACTGTAGTCACCCTTTGCATATTGCACTCCCTTCCTAGAAAAAGCAATGTTGTAAGCTGCAGTCACATGCAAGTATTTCCTTCCAGCTGCCGTTTTACGGGAATAACGGTAACAATTACGATGGTGAAATGGGAGTCTGTTTTCGTTTTACTGAGAAAATCATTTCACGTTGCAACAAACCTTACGAGTGATTTTCCCCTGTGTTATTGATCATTTAGTTATTAATTATAATTAATTAACAACGATGCGACCATGAGATGAGTCATAAATATTTATATATTTCATTTGTTTATCTTTATATTTCATGTTTAATCAAGACGTCAATGAATGTGCTGAACAAAATCCCTGTAATGTCAATGCCAACTGCACTAATACATATGGATCATACACTTGTACTTGCCGAAATGGATATTATGGAGATGGAAAAACATGTACAGGTATTTTTATTGTTTTAGGAATAATAAAATCTTTACAACTGTATTACTTGGATTAGTGTGAAAGTACAACTATTGTACAGTGCATATCAAATTTATATTATTAAAATGCATTTAAAACAACTTAATAAAACCGTTTGTGGTATGGAAAGGACTATTAAGGAAAGATGTCAATATAACTCGGCTGTAGATCGTTTGCCTGAGATGCAGTGTATCGCAGGATCGATCATCCTCGAAGGCTGGATTTCACACCACTCCAACCAGTAAACCATAAGATGTACACCAAATTCAATGGTGTATACTGTTGTGCCTATGGGAAAGTACATATGTTACTCATCATGTATGGCCTCAGCCAGACTCTCTCGCTCACACACAAAAATCAGTTTCTAACGTTCTTTCCATGACTTGTTTTGCGTAATGACGTCCCACTTAACATAATGACGTACTTTTATGAGGTTTATGGAAGCATATAATTAATTTGTTTTAGCGACGTCATCCTATCAGAAAAGAGTAAGTAGTACAGTTAGTAATTATAAAGATTTTAATCTATAATAAAAACAAAATTATGTTAACGTTATTAAAACTATGGCCAGTATAGGATGCATAAATATTTGCAAATATCCACTTATATCTACATATTAACTCGAATTTCAATTTAAATGTTCATTGCAGCTTTTCCCCAGACAGCTGCTGCAGACACAGTTAACATTGCTTGGCCAGTCACCACGGGTTTATTGGTTGTGCTTCTGGCGATTTTAGTTATCATCGTAGTTAAGTAAGTAATGTGCAAAACCTCTCAATTTGTTCAGTAAATAGAAACAAAATTACGTTTATTATAATACTATTAGAATAGTTGAGTTAAGAGTGAGGAATAAACTTACTTGTGTGCAGAATACAAGCATATAGTAATATTATATCTTCATTACATTATATTTCCAAACCTTTCTTAAGTTATTTCGTATAACAGCTTTGATGACTATTGTTAAATATACTTTTAGTGAAGTTTGAACTTTATAGATATGAGGCAATTCAAATAAACACACTTGTAATTTGTGTTCTCTTTTTCTTCAGACTTGTTATTATTGTTAAAAAACTACGGAATTCTGCAGAGTCCAAGGTAACATTTTCCGATATAAAACAAAATGAAAACCAAACTACAACAGCCGCTACAGTGTATGAAGATGTGAAGGATGACAACACAGCCATGAGTTCTGTATCTGAACTTCCAAAAACTTCATCTGCACAGAAACGACCAGTGCCTCCAAGAGAACATAATTACCAAAACGCACCACAAATGACAAACAATGACCAGCAAGAAACCAGTATGTATGATAGACTGGATATGGACACCACGGGCGAGCGATCTCCATATGAGAAGTTAGATGTGTAAAATAAGATATATTTCTTGTTTGCTGCTATTATCTATCCCAGACGTATCTTATGGAGTACTGGTACTCTGCGATCAAATGTGTATTCATGTGGCAGAGAAACGATGGCTTTGAAAGGATAAGTGTACATAGTTATAACATTTACGTTGATTAATGCATAAACATTATTCATATTATATTGTATTATTATCATACCATGGTCACACTTCACCGTAACTATAACAATATCAAATGACAAACAATGACCAACAAGAAACCGGCATGTATGACATACTGGATATGGACGCCATGGGCGAGCGGTCTCCATATGAGAAGTTAGATGTGTAAAAACAGATCTATTTCTTGTTTGCTGCTATTATTTATCCCAGACGTATCTTTTGGGGTACTGGTACTCTGCGATCAAATGTGCATTTATTTGGCAGATTAACGATGGTTTCAAAAGGATAAATGTGCATAGTTACAAAATTAATGTTGATTAATGCATAAACAATACTACACATATAACATCATAAATTCATATTATATTGTCTTATTATCATACCAATGCCACACTTCACTGTGATATAACACTATCAAATTTATTAAGAACATTAATATAACGACAACTTATATTATGATTGTAAATCTGTCAGGGCCATAATGAGCCTAAAATAACCATGAAATGTTAACAAAACTAATACTTAAAACAATTTTTAATAGTATTTGACGTGCTTATATCCAAGAAAGGTTCAATAACACTCTACTGGGGGCCTGGACTGTAATAGTCCACAGAAATATTAAGCTGAACATTGTAACATGTTCCCCGCACAAAAAAAACACACGAATTAATTGATTATTTTCACCTGCTAAACACTGGAGATTTTGGGACAGTTCGAATTTCCGAGATCAACACCGTCCTCTTTAATCCTTCCAGAGCAGTCGTTATGCTTAAATTGATGCAACAACCTGAATTCAAATGAACCTAGCGACCATTTCTTGTATTCTTTATTAATATGTATTGCCATAGCCGTGTGTAATTAAATTATATTTTTGGAGAGTACAGGTCTATCAGATGTGATCTGATTCAAGGTTTTCATTTCGACTTATTTTCGTGCTTATATCCAATTAATGTTCAAGCACGCTGTTCTGGACACACACATCAGCTATCTGGGCTGTCTGTCCAGGACAGTGCGTTAGTGGTTAGTGAGAGAGAAGCAGGTGTAATGACCTTACCCATGTAGCCCTTAAGAACTCGCTCTGGAATGGTGCCCGTACCGGGCTGCGAACCCTGAACCTACCAGCCTGTAGTCCGATGGCCACCGAGGCCGGTGATTCAAGGTAACATGTTTTTGACAATTGCTGGTGGAGATAGAGAATAATACATGAGTGGCCGTTAGATACCATTCATCTTCCAACGAGTTATTTTAAAATGTATCCAGTATAACGAGTAAAAGCGAGTTGTGAGATAAATGGTATCTGTCGGACACGAATGCATTATTCTGTTTGTTCCATGTCCTCAAAACCAAGTTTTAAGCACATTTTAACATATTTTGCGACAAAACGATATTTGTACCCCTTGCACTTACGCGTCGCGGATAAATGATTGTCAGGTTAATCGATTAGAAGCAGCCAGTCGTTTGTCTTAAAATTGATAACACACGTACATGTGTAAACAAGTATGTTTTATAAAACATAACGAATGATGTTCTCACCAACGGGCATGTAAGAAAAAATATTAATACTTAAAATTTGTTTCCGTTTTCACATATCTTTTTTGTCACACACACGCGCACACGCGCACACACACGCACGTGTATGTGTGTATGTATGTATGTATGTATGTATGTATATATATATAATATATATATATATATATATATATATATATACTGACACACAATGAAAACGCAAAACAGATATTTTGCAATATTTTGTTATGATTAATGAAAAATAAATATATTTATTGGACTTAAAATAACAATTTATGAGAGGAAGCCAGTGATTGGTACTTTTGTCTGGGTTTTAATCCTGGTTTTGTTCTCGTTACACATACAATAGCAGAAACACACAAAATGTATATATATAAATATATATATATATATATATATATATATATATATATATATATATATATATATTATATGAGAGCACAGACGTACCTATCCCCCATCTACAAATGTTTGTTTTTGTCGCCAGAAGATAGAACAGGTTACAAAATCGGTAGTTTTCAAAAGGAGGGGTAACGGGACCCCTGTGACTCCATAGATCCGCACCTGAATAGTGTTCGTGTATATTATTACATTCCACGATCCAGAGATGTAGTAAATGCGAAATGTTTAATGCTTCAATTCACTTAAAGGCATATTGTCACAGATCACTGACCTATTTAATGGTCTAACAAAGTTTTACCTGAACAAAAATAATTTGATTTGTCCCTAAATGTACTTTATTCAGCCATCTTCATAACCACCATACTCCATTTATTAATGACATTTTGTAAAAATAATTGAATTATTGCAATGGCCCATAATTGAAAAACTAAAATTGCAGAGAGGGATGACACGGATTTCACTCCATCATGGTTCAGTTAAGGTAGATTTGGTTTCCAACAATTAATGTAATTTTTATTTATTATCCATTTTTAGAGAAATAAGGTGCTTAAATCCGTGACAGTATGCCTTTAAAGTCAACAAGGAAGATGTTAGGGTTCTATGGACATGAAAAGCTCGTGTGCAGGTGCCTTTTAGGTCAGCTCATTTCACATATTTGAAATGTTAGCTGAAATACTAGTATACCTGTCTGGTAAACATTGGATATCTAACCAGGAAGATGTCGCAGATCAATAACTTTATGCAGGTGCACTTCTCGAATTGGTGCATTTCAAACAAGCACATTCATTGTATTCATATAACCCGTGTACTCTACACTAGCTAGCCGAGAGCTAGGCGGGCGGCGGTGATGGTTTATTTTTCAATCGGGATATTCAGTTTAAAAACCACAACACAATCTTCGTTCTTCAGCCGGAACGCCTCGGCAGATCTCAGCATTGTTTGTCCATGTAGGGGCGAGACGTAGCCCGGTGGTAAAGCGCTCGCTTGATGCGCGGTTCGTTTGGGATCGATCCCCGTCGGTGGGATCATTGGGCTATTTCTCGCTCGAGCCAGTGCACCACGACTGGTTCATCAAAGGCAGTGGTATGTGCTATCATGTCTGTGTGATGATGCATATAAAAGATAATTTACTGCTAATGGAAAAATGGAGCCAGTTTCCTGTGTAAGACTATTTGTCAGAATTACTAAATGTTTGACGTCCAATAGCCAATGATTAATATATCAATATGCTCCAGTGGTGCCGTTAAACAAAACAAATTTTAACGTTGCATCAAATATGTCGATTGTTTATCAATGTCGAAACTGAAATGTGATTTGCTGTGAGTTCTGCAATTATGAGGGTTCTGATAAAACACAAATACTCTTTCCCTGGACAACCAAAACACACCTGACAACCCTGCCAGAAACTTAACCACATTTTTAGAACAATACAGACGAAGACGATATGTTCCACGTGAAACTATAAATGGCTATATGTAATACCTGTCTAAATATCTATACCATGTAATTTCACCAATGTGTAAAGACAATCGTTTATCAATGTCGAAACAGATGTGACCATTCAATAAGACTTTTCATATTTTTAGCTAATGCGATAGACATACAGCAATATCTCTGTTATAACATATGAACCGAGATGCAGTGTGGAGAGCTACACGAGGCTATTATGATCTGTTATGCACCTGTCAACTTCATCTGTGTTTTGGTAGATATGGCCACTATCTTGGACTGCATATAAATGCGGGTTATAAACCAATATAGAAAGTCAAACTAAGGCCACACAGGACGTATGTCTGATGAGTCGGCTACCAGATATATATTTAGTTTATTTATACAAAGTTCCAACTGCGAGTAATGACATGGCAGTGATTGTAATATTATGATGGATATCTTAAAATATTTTTTTTCATCAAATATAGAATTTTGAAGTCACATGCTAAAATGCTAAAACAATAAACAAACAAAAATTAAACACCGCCAAAATAACGACGCACATATTTTATTACGATTTAGTGGTTTAGAAGAGATAATAGGAGAGTAAATCGCAACTATTTTATATTAGGATTAATGGATCTTTAGTATGCGTTTTCTCATATACAGGACAACACATACCATGATCTTTGATATACCTATTGTGGGGGTAATATTTCAGATGGGGAAATGCCAAATCAGACAATAAGACCACAGCTAGTACTCCAACCGAGCGAGCGCTCTACCGACTGAGCTTGAGCCTGCCCCAAATAAAATAAATTAAAGACAGAACAGCAAAAAACCCACAAAAAACAAACAAACAATCAAACAACGTGTATACTAATAAATACTCAACGTCCTAACGTAATGTATTAAAGGTAGATTTCAGTGGTCAATATTTTAGTAAAAGTTGGATCTCGTGACATTAAAATAAACGTAACCACCCAGTAGCTAGTGACATGGTTTGAGAAGTATGATGTAGTATGATGTGTATCCAGTGCTGCTTAGGGAGATACGATGACATAACCGAATCTGTTGCAATACCCTATTTTGACCATGTACATGCCTTTCCATCTTGTTTTGAGAAAATGTTACACATTTCAACTATGGATTTTCTGGCTGTGGGTTGTCCTCATGACGGGTGCGAACGGTGGCGCAGGATATGCTCATTGTTTACGAACACCTGGTATCATCACTGTTTTTACAGTGATTCATGAATGCATACCATCGCAGCTGTATACATTTGTTGGATCAAAAGCAATACCGAACTAGATCTAGAGTTATTCAATAACGAATATGAATGCAAGTGTTTTCCTAGAAGTAAAGGTAAAGGTGGGGGTCTTGTCGTGTTGTACAAGCAAGTTTTATCGCATGTAGTTTCGATTGTGAAAAATGTGGAAGATTCATTAATTTGGTTTAAAATCGAACAACTATTTTCGTCTAATGTGTATCTATGCTTCTCGTACTTACCCCATGAAAACAACGTGTTTTATAAGATATACAACAGCGATATATTTGATTGTATTTTGAATGATGTTTGCGAGTTCTGTGAACTTGGTACAGTTATTGTTGCTGGTGACCTTAACAGTCGTGTGGGCAATCAGGTTGACTATATAGAAACAGATGTTGTAGGTAAACCAGTATTAGATATTTTATCGGAATTTATGATGTATGACGCTGACAGGGCGATGAAGAAACGTGTAACCGAAGACGCCACCGCTAATTCTTTTGGTAGAAAATTAATAACGTTGTGTAAAACTACAGGTTTACGCATAAGCAATGGTCGTTTGCCAGGTGACGAATGTGGCCGTTTTACTTTTTACAACCATTTAGGTTCAAGTGTAATAGATTACGTTCTTGAACACAAAGATAACGTGGATACAATTTCTGAACTGCATGTGTGCGATTTTAATGAGTGGTCAGATCATGCACCTATAGCGTTTACTATGAACTGTAAACAACTTCATGACTGCGGTCCTATTGTTGATGACGTATCAGTTTCTACATCTTACGTATGGAGCGCTGACAAATTAGAGGAAATGAAGCGAAAACTGTATGAGAAATCCAGCGACATGCATGAGTGTATTGACAACATGCAGTCATCCGAAACGTCTGTCAGCGAAGGGCTTGTGGACTTTACATCTCTAATTAATGACATTTTTGAGCCATACTGTTTGAAAACATCCAAGCTGTTCCATAGCCATACACACGTGAAATCTGTTCACACTAATAAGCCATGGTTTGATGATAGATGCAGAACATTACACAATGGTTATCGAAATTCTTTGCATGTTTTTAATACTGGACGTAATGTAAACAATAGGCAAGCTTTAGTTTTAGCTAAACGTATATACAAGACTTATGAGCGTAGAGTTAAAAGAAATTACTTGAGATTTGAAGGCAATAGGATTGGTTTCCTAAGAAAATGTAATCCTCGGCAGTTCTTTAGTTTATTTAAAAAGCGCAAACGTGAACCGAAAACAGATTTATCTCTGGATGATTTTTTAAAACATTTAAAGATTTAGCCAGTAACACAGACGACCCTCCAGATGCTGCAGAAGAACACGACGAGGGCACTTACGCAGAGCTCGACTGCCCAATCACTGAAGAAGAGGTTCACACAGTAATACGACATTTAAAATCACGAAAATCACCAGGAAAAGACCATTTACTTAATTAATATTTTATTACGTTCCAAGATGTATTTGTTCCTTTTTTGACTCGAATTTTTAATGTTATATTTGATAGTGGGATATTTCCTTCAAGTTGGTCGGAAGGTATTGTAATTCCTCTATATAAGAAAGGTAACGTAAATGATACAAATAATTACAGAGGTATTACACTTGTCAGCTCTCTGGAAAAAGTTTTCACTGCAATTTTAAATAATAGATTGTTAAAGTGGTCAGACGAAAACGATGTTATTACAGATGCCCAGTTTGGTTTTAAACCAGGCTACTGATGCGATTTTTGCACTCCATGCTGTTATTATGAAAATGTTGGCGAGTAAAAAGAAATTGTATTGCTGTTTTGTAGACTATAGAAAAGCGTTTGATAGTGTAAATCGATGTAAATTATTATTTAAGTTAGCACGTTCCGGTATTACCGGCAAACTCTATAATATTATAAATTCGATGTATGACGGTTTGAAGACATGTGTTAAGTATCAGTCTCAGTTTTCAGACTATTTTAATTGTAATACTGGACTAATGCAAGGTGAAGCGTTATCACCATTTTTGTTTTCTATGTATATTAATGATTTTGAAAATGAGCTAATTAGTGGCTTATGTGAGCCAATGTATTTACACGATATTTCGTTGTTTCTTGTAATGTATGCTGATGACACTGTTCTTTTATCAGAGACAGTAGAAGGTCTTCAGAAGATGCTTGATGTGCTCTATGCATATAGTACAAAATGGAACATCAGTGTTAATATAGATAAAACAAAAATTGTTGTATTCAGAAATAGAGGTAAAATAACTGTTAAAGAATCATGGATATATAACGATGACCTAATTGAAATTGTTGATTGTTTTAATTACCTTGGATTGACATTGAATTTTAATGGAAAATTTACTATATCACAAAGGGTAATTGCTTCACAGGGCAGAAAATGTATGAATCACATTTCAAGAATATGTAATAATCTATACCTTAATAAGGACACGAAGTTGCACGTTTTCGATACCTATGTTTCTAGTGTTTTAAATTATGGATGCGAAATATGGGGTTTTCATCCTGCTCATGATATTGAACATGTACATATGGATTTTTGTAAACGAATTTTGAATGTCAAGAAATGCACCACAAATGTAGTTGTTTT
Source organism: Gigantopelta aegis (assembly GCF_016097555.1). Classification (NCBI taxonomy): domain Eukaryota; kingdom Metazoa; phylum Mollusca; class Gastropoda; order Neomphalida; family Peltospiridae; genus Gigantopelta; species Gigantopelta aegis. The sequence goes on from NW_024535418.1 coordinate 11,987, forward strand.
GACAGAACTTGGAAGAGTTCCTTTAAGTATTATGCGAAAAATTAGAATAGTTAAATATTGGTTGAAATTACTACAAACCAGAAATTGTATCTTAAAATCGTTATATGAAGATATGTTAGAACACATGAATCCCTCTAATTGGCTATACCAGGTAAGATATTTACTACTATCAATAGGTTTCGGAGATGTTTGGTGTAGTCAGCATGTAGATAGTGCTAACCCATTTTTAAAATGTTTAGAAATACGTTTAACGGACCAGTTTATTCAAGAGAAAGATGCTACAATAGACAAATCTCCAAAATGTACATTATATAAACTGCTGATAGACACTTTTTGTTTGCAATATTATCTTAGAATATCAATTCCTGAATGTTATGCCACGCTTATTACAAAATTTCGTGTAGCTTCCCATCAATTGCTCATTGAACAAGGAAGATATTATGGTATAGAAAGATCGGAAAGAAAATGTAAATTGTGCAATAAGGACGATATAGAAGACGAATATCATTTTATTCTGATATGTCCATTGTATACAGGTTTACGAATTACTTACATAAAAAAATATTATTGGTTCAAACCATCTATGTTTAAAATTGTACAATTATTATCAGTTCAAAACAGAAAAGAACTATGTAATCTCGGTAAATTTCTCAAACATCAAACCTTTTTACGTTCTAAGCATATATAACTGTCCATCCTCCAATTACACAATCACCCATTGTATATATTATCTGTTTGTATCATTGTTTATTGAATGTATATGTATATGCCTATGAGCCGTAAGGCTTAAAGCTAATAAACTATACTATACTATACATTCCAATTAGTTCTATTCTGTGTAAGTTTACGTTTTATGGGCTGGTCTTCGGGGTCCCTGTCCTCCTTGAATTGTTTGGGTGCTGGTCTAACAAGATCTGCGCAAACATAAGTCAATTTGCTATGTTCGTAAGATTCCAACTATCCGCAATCAAGACGATATACTGGTATTCGATACAAAACAAACGTTACATGTGTTTCTGTTTTATTACTAGTCCCCTGCCAGTCCTACCGGAGGCGATTATAGGTTTTCGTATCTCTCTTTCT
>NW_024535419.1:0-13548 GCF_016097555.1 Gigantopelta aegis
GAACATAACAATAACACACCTTTATTTGAAAGACAAACGTTCAATTTAATTGTGACCATATATGCCAAAAATCTGTTACTAATGATAGTAGCTTTTACAAGTTACAATTATCAAAAAGTACACTTATTATTAAAAATTTATTTTCTAAACTGTTCTTTTTTTATTCTTATCCTTTTAGTATCATTTTTTTTAATTGTAATGGCTTTAGTTTCAAATCAACACCTGCTAATTGTGAACAAAATAATCGTATTAATTATTCAGAGTCACTTACCTTCATCCCCATTACTATTTTTTGTTTTTTTTTTTAATAAACAACACACAACAGATAAAAATCACCTGCCACTATAATTATTATCACACCTACGATATTAATTATCCTATTAAAAATGTCAGAAGAAATATTATGAAGAAATACAGCTAAAAAAAAAGAATATATAATTATAAACATAATACACTAAGAAGACCAAATATTATGTTAATAGTATTAATACTTAAATAAAATAACTAAATGGAGGTTGGAAAGTTAGTAGAAGTGATATATAACTAAGAAGTATATTAAGTTGGTCAGTTTGCACTTATGTGTTGTAATAATGGAAGTAGAGATAATCAGTAAATTGTATTAGTGTTCTAATTTATTATCCAATGCTTCCTAATAGTGATATACACTTCATGCCAAGCAAAAACATCATTTTATGAAGAAGAAACATTATTAAAGTGAATAAAGATTAGAAGCTGGACAGTGAGTAAATGTCATGGTATGCTATATTTAGCATCATGGTTCACTTATAGTATTTAGCATATATCAGAAACTCAGACACACTAACTGATCATCAATAGACTTGTTTATAACTGATATTTCTTATTTAAAAAGTTATACAGTTTAGATGTCTGTTGGAGAAACTGTTTGGCTGAAGTTGTTGTATTGACAGAATGAGATGATGAAGATATGGTAAACAAGTGCGAAGCATGGTTAAAGGACTCGATGTAGTTGGACAAGTTTGATGCATTTGGAAAATTGATGCACTTGGACAAGTTGATAGACTTAGCACAAACTTGATGTACTTTGAAAAGTTTAATGTACTTGAACAACTTAATGGAAACTGCAGCTATGTTACTGCATCTGTAAAGTTAAATACATTATATCATGTAATGTCTAAACCTACAACTAATAGGTGTCTGACAAGTTGGTCCTTTTGATCCCAAAAAATCAATTGGAGTAATGACACACTGTATAAAGAGTTCCATTAGGTAGAATTACTGGTAATAGACATGGAAGTCATGTTACTATTACCCTCAGACATAGGTGCGTAGGTGGATTTAATTTGTGATGAAATCCTACAGAACAGTCTGAAGTATAGACAAGTTCACAGTAATATTGATTGTTTTTGCATATCATTATCAAAACCATCAAGTTTTCCATAAAGCAAGTTCACAGCAATCCGGTTCATCTATGAAAGAGAAAATTATGAGGCCTGATGCATATCATATCACTGACTACTAATTTGGTCAATAATCGCAAGAAACAAAAACAATTTAAATTCCCAGAGTTGTAAATCCCACTTTTTTTTTTTTTTTTTTCCAGATTTACATTTCCATTATCCAAATGGTTTCATTTTAATGATAAAAAATTTTTTGTTGATAAAAAGAAAAAAACGCTAGTCATCAGTAGGTTCACATTTTTTTAAGTACAGGACAGTATGGTACTGACTTAAGACCTATGACAATATTTGTATAACCATTCAGAAAGTGGTCACTAACTTACTATGCAATCATAGGATTTGAGTAGGATTGTACAGTATTCACATATCCTGGCTTGGTAACAGACTTGGAAGCCTATTCAAGAGTACCAAACTTTGGACTCCTAATAACATTCGATAAGTTTTGCCTTGTAAAACAAAACCAATCTGTTTTGAATGAGCAAAAAGTGGATTCATTTATTGAGAAACTCTTAACAGATGGAACAAATTAATTGTTGTTCGTGTAAATAGCCTTAAAATTCCATTAATAAAATTCGGTTAATAAAATTAAGGTGGCGGTACGGTGGAAGCCAAATAATTTCCTTATAATAATATTCATACTACTATTCATGATTCATAACACGCTTATTTAACACATATTTGTAGGTTGTCTAGCCACTTGAAAATGCGTATATAAGTATGGCCTAGAGGAAGGATAAAAAATGTCTTCTACTAATACAAAAAAAATAAGTCATCCCAAGAAACTCTATGAAAAAGAGGGCAGAAATGGTTCTTTTCAGAGCCCCCTATGCAAAATTTTTCACCTACTTATTAACATGGGTGTGGTTCCAAGATAATGGACATACCTCTTCACATTCCAGTGGTTTCGTAACTAAAGTTAATGGAACATGTAGAACTGTTGCACTAAGGTACATTTATCTCAGCCTAATACTACACACAGGTAAGAAATCTTGAACCAACATGTGTACAAGTAATCATACGAAGCCAATTTTAAAAAATGGCGTTCAGTTTTCTGAAGGCTCTCAAAATTGACTTGATTAGTGTATCTCAGAAAGTATAGTAGTAATTCAAAAAAAGCTATCATAGGATTATAGATCTATATCTAACTGTAATAGCAAGGTAAGTTTCTAATGTCTACCTATAAGAAGTTTTTAGAAAATGTACCTTTGTTCTGTATACTATTACTCCAGTAACTCTTTACTGATATGAGCAATTGTTTTAATGTTTTTATCAAAGTTGAAGACCATTGATATAATGTAGTAGTCAAAGGATGGTATTTAACAACAAGAAAAGATATAGAAATTATAATAGAAAAGTTAAGCTATGAATATCATTAATGCCACATACCACCACCTTAATATATAGTAATTATCTTTAACTAAGAGAGACTTGTATATTGATAATTGAGTTCAATTTCTATTGGGTGCACTTGGACCAACTACAGAAATATTAGATAACAAGCCAGTCAAAATAAAGCATAATTCAAAGCATGATTCACTTGTAATTATCACTGTAGCATTAACAGTAAATGCTAATTGCTTTCTATACAAAAAACTATTATAACATATGGTAACTAACCATTATATTGCTGTTTATACATGATTTCAACAACCTTTTGAATTAAGGAACATATTTAGTGGATCCATCAATAGAGTCAGTACACCTCAATGTATCATAGTAATAGAATGAGACATACCATAGTCACAGTAGCTTGCTTTGAGATTTTTTGGTTAGTTAGGATGTAAGTAAAATTTCCTTGTGTCACATTAAAACCAACAGGATTACTAACAGAAATAGGCTGACTCCCTAGTCCTGATCCATTGAAAAAAGGTTCCCAACCCTAGGCCTTGACAGTCAACAGTACATCTGAATACATGTTGCGAAGAGGGACTAAGTCGAGGGAGCGTTTGAGCAAAACACGTACTGTCCGTTACACAGCACACTAAGATCGTGTAACAGTCCTTCCGCAGTAGCCTGTTGTTAATAATAATATAAACGATATCTGCTAATAAGTAAAGAGTATATACTGACCAACAGATAGCAGCAATACTAAAAAACACAACATCTCTGGGCAGAAATCAAAATAACAATTGACAATAGATTGAGTCCCCGCCCCAAATATACATTATTCATAATTATATATTGTGCCTCTTCATTAATTTTTCATGTACTTCCTTAACGTACGAATACATCCTTCGCCAGTCCGAATCGCGCTAATCCGTATCCTCCCAAATCCTCGTGTGGTAAAAATGGCGACTGGAAATTCAAAGAAAAGGCCACACAAGACGTTGACTATCGCGATAAAAAGTGTGGAAATACTTGACCAAATTTGGAATAAAAAGTGACAGTGATGAAACTGATCAGCTTATGACTTCCCTTGTCCCTCATAGTGTTGCAGTCAGAATGTTTTGATGAGTGTTTAAAATGGTTAGAAGAACTAGAAACCAGTGTTTACAACATTGCTATACTTCATGACATCAGAGAACTAGCAGCTAGAAAACGACTGAGTGGACTTAACCAAACAAGAATAGATAACTTTTTTCCATGTACTGTGATGTACACAATTAATTTTGTGACAAATAATTATAATAAAAATCATTATCATTTAACATTATTTATAACTTTCACCAATCTGAATTTTCACTAATCCAAACCAGTATGTTAAACACATGTGTTCGGACTGGCGAGGGTATACTGTATAACGTGGCAATCGCGAAACATTGTTAAGGAGTAATTCAGAGATATAACGAATATAAAATTGTGAAAAACGATATACTGAGCAACAATTATTTTATACTAGTTTTTATTGATTACAGTAAATATTTAAATGGGAATAAATCATAATTAGATAAGTCACATATGAAAGTGTTTGTTGCGTCACTGGATACATGAACAACTAAGAGTAAGAACACTACCAAGTGAGAAAGAAATTACAAATTCATTTGATTCAAACTCAAGTAGTAGGCAGTTAAACTCAGTTCATATATATAGACGTTCTCTTGACAGTTCTCTTCATCAGTCTTATAATTAGTTCTCTTATTATGCAAAATCAGCTTAGATATTTTAATTTTCAAAACGTTTCAATCACTAGTACTCTGTCATAAAAACATTGAGTACTATACCATTGCAGCAGTGATGACTGGGCCTTAGCAAAGCCACTTAATTCGTTAGCCATCCCTTCCGATTTATCTATAGACACAGGAGTTATCTCTGCATATAAGGATTCACAAAGATTTTTGTATTTAGAACAACTTATTACCTCATGGAACTTGTCTTCAAACTGTGTTTACTCCTAGTGATAAGCAAATGACTTATATAGGTACTATCAGCAGGCGGTACAGTGGCGTTAATGATATTCATAGCTTAACTTTTCTATATAATTTCTATATCTTTTCTTGTTTTAATACCTTCTTTGACTACTACATTATATCATGGGTCTTCAACTTCGATAAAAAATTTAAAACAATTGCACGTATCAATCAAGAGTTACTGGAGTAATAGTATACAGAACAAAAGTACATTTTTCTAAAAACTTCTTATAGGTAGACATTAGAAACCTACAAGCTAATACAGTTATATGAGATCTATAATCCTATGAAAACCTTTTTTGAATTACTACTATACTTTCTGAGATACACTAATCAGAGTCAAATCTTTGAGAGCCTTCAGAAACTGAACGCCATTTTAAAAATTGGCTTCGTAGGATTACTCGTACACATGTTGGTTCAAGATTTTCTTACCTGTGTGTAGTATTAGAGCTGAGATAAATGTACCTTAGTGCAACAGTTTCTACATGTCCATTAACTTAGTTACGAAACCACTGGAATGTGAAGAGGTATTGTCATTATCTTGGAACACACACCCATGTTAATAATAGGTGAAAACTTTTGGCAATACGGGGGCTCTGAAAAGAACCATTTTCTGCCTCTTTTCATAGAGTTTCTTGAGACGACTTAATTTTTTTTGTAGAAGAACAATTTTTTTATCCTTCCAACCCTCTAGGCATACTTAGATATAGCGCATTTTCAAGTGGCTTAGAATGCAAACCAACCCCAATATGTGTTAATAAGTGTGTTATGAATATTATGAATATAGTATGAATATTATTATAATAAAATTATTTTACCGTCACCTTAAACATCTAAGTAAAATGTCTGAACTTGAGTGCTGTTATAAAGGTCCTCTATCCTGATTGGAAAAACTGATTGGAAAAACTCATTTAACATTTATGCATATACACTAAAATTACAACTTATTACCTTTTTATGCAATATTATGCAGGTTCCTATAATTTCCTCTATCACAACTAATTGCAAGAATTTGAACAGAGGCATGTGTATGGCAATTTTGGTAAGGTTATTACAATTCTTGAAGATACACCAAAGGAACATATACTCATTACAATGAACCAGATGTGGAAGGTTCACTTTCATGTTCAATGTAATTATATAAGATAGACTTGTAGTTAAATAAGTTGGGTTTGCATTACAATTAGTGTCTTTTCTTTAGTAATTAATTGTAGATTGACTCATAAATTTCTTGACTGTTTAGAAGAATACTGAATATGTTTTTATATCTTGTAATTCTAGTTTGATTGCCATGAAAGTTTCTTGACTTTCAGCCATGTCACCCTATATCTTTCCTGATTCAGTGGTGTGATCCATTGCAGATTTTTAGTTGTTTTATAATTCACAATGAAGCATGTATCATCCTTCATAACAGGACTGTATCAGAAGTACCATTGCAGTATGCAGGCATATATGGTATAATACACAATGGAATGTGTCCTGTTATGTAACAGGTATCAATTAGTATACTTACCTGCACTTGTGTAACTACTATAACCGTCGCTGAGCATGCGCGCCGAGGGTTAACAAATAATTAATACATCTGACCTAGATGATTACCATCACACCCTTGGGGGATTGGGGGGGGGGGGGGCGTGGTAGTGTAGGAGATGAAATCATAGCAATAAATTTGCATAGATCATGTCACTGGGATTGGAAACAGTACGTGCAATCTCATAGAATGTTCATTAGAAAACACTCTGTGTTCCAAAGAAATCAATTTATTTTAATACCTTGTAGGTCCCAACAAGCACATTCAAAGCAGAAATTTTTAGTGTTTAAAGAATCAAGCTTATTTCTATTGATCCAAAATGTTGTCTGTATATATATATTTGTTTGTAAAATGGTTACAAAAGCTAATGTAAAGTAGTTAAATGAAACTTTTGGGACGAAACACTAAAAAAATAATAAATAGTTTATGCCAGTGACTTTTTCAGTATGATTAAATCAAATGGAAAAGTCGCAGAGGCACTCATTCTTCAGTGCTCTAGAATTGTAACACGCTACAGTCCAGCAAATTCATTTATATATATATATATGTATTGACAGATGAAGTGTATGTATTTGGTTAGCATATTATAGTTCATTATGATAGCTTCATTATTTTTTTATGCAGAAATGAAAACTCTAATTTAAACATTTTCTCAATAATATATATAATGTAATAAGCTGACACAACATATTAACTATAATAAGACAAGTGTACCAGAAGTTCATGAATTGAAAACAGTGCACATGATCTCAGAACTGACACTTTAGGGGCACTTGCTAGCTTCTTTACATATAACATTTTTAACAAAAATATAATTAATGAAATAAAATTACATTGGTTTAAACCAATGTCTTTGAAGTGGTTCTTTTCACATTATAGCAAATCTATTGGAACATTCTTTGAAGTAGTCACACTTTTCAGGACTCTAAAAAGTTAACACAAACTTTACACTCTAACAATTTGCTTGGCATGTGACGGAGATAATGTTGTGTTTGGTCAAAACATATTACTACTTACTAAAATAGCTTTATTATTTTACTAATCAGAATTAAAAATTGTGATTTTAGTCATTTCTCATTGCTACAGTGTAATAAACAAAAATATTATTATATTACAAACAGTGTACCGGAAGTGAGTAACGTAATCAATACAATCTATGACGACCCATAGCCCAGCTTCTGGGCATTTTAGCACTATGATGGCTGACAAAGAGGATTGGTGTTAGTTTTGCAGCTATTTTTCTTTATAGCAGGTACCAAACCAGTATTATTTAAAAGTTTATTCTCTTTTCCATAGAAGCTTCAGTTACAAGTCTAGACTGTAATCTTGGAGTATGTCCACAGACACAAGGAGCACTCACTTGTACAATAAATGGAAGTTTAGTACATTGGTATTCTCCTCCATCAGCTAATATGCCATTGCTACAGGTAAGTTCTTTGGGACAAGTTTTTAATGGCCCTAATACTGGGTTTACTGTGCTCTTGTGAGTGTTAACAATCCTGGACTAACAGCTAATTTAGTTTTTACTGCCACTACTGATAGAATGGAACACAAGTCAGATGTAGTGATGCCACATCAATAGATGGAAGTTCGATGACTTGTACTATTATGATATCAGGTATGTCACTAACAGTAAGTATATATATAACTAACATGTACTATCATTATAAGGTCCTGCAAGTGATTTTCCTACAGGACTGGTTTTACAGCTCTCACACAAACACTTCAGTCACTCTTTACTGGTCACCTCCTACTCTTAATCCTAACTGTATAGTTAACTACACTGTTGAGATCAGGACAACCAGTGATAATATATTGATCAGAAATCTTAGTACTGATAGTAATATCACCAGTATTAATGGTCTCTCTCAGTCAATAGAATAGTATCAGTACAGAGTAGTAGGGTCTGATGCTATCAATAGACTAGGACCCTATAGTCAATATACTTTTTTCACTTTAGATGGTAAGAACGAAATTTTTTAACCTTTCAAGCAGTGCTATTTTAGTTCTACAGGCTTGTACCACTAATTACAATATAATATCACAAAGAATACTGAGAACTACATTATTGTTATGATTTGGGGAGGTAGATATTATTAAATATCATAACTGAATCTAGTTTTCATTTAGTCTCCTCCTCTGTCCTCTCGTCCTCCTCTCTTGTATTATAAAGTCTATCACAACATATCAGGTTCACTAACTGTTATATAACTACTGTTACTAACATTACATTGACTGGAGTACTAGCTGGATATTACCTACATTATAACAGTGGTACCAGTTAATATACTAGGAGATGGATATCCTAATGAAACTATAGGTTAGATTACTTAAAACAAAATTATATTTTTTGAAATTTATTAAGTATCTGTTCCTGGTAAAAATCCAAGTTTGTCATCATCATATATAACTAGTCAACTAAGTACAAGTAATGTTACAGTTGGTAAGACTTTGAATTCATCATATAATTATAGGTACCTTTTATTGCAACATTCGTGTCTCCATTGATCTCACATACACTCGAACAATAATCACACAACAGATCACATCAAGGCAGACTTCCATTTCAAGTAGTATTATAGTTCTTGATTTTAATATTTAAAATATTTTTCTAGATATCGGTTTCTACTACTGGTATGCTAGATACACTCTCATATCATAAAAGTATTAATTATACTTATCATGGTAGTCACTAATACTAGCTCAGGAAAATGTATAATGCCTATTATTGGTGCTGTTTGTGGAATAGTTGTTGTACTAGTAATAATTATATCAGTTGTCATTTTTGCAGCAATATTTATATATAAGAAGGAACTACAGGTAATTTATAATTATTACTCTTAAAACTTCCTTTAAGTCATGTCATATACATATAGGTGGGAAACCTTTCAACATACCTTCATCTTCAAGGTAGAACTGTGTTAAGTGAATCATTATAACTGTCTTCTTTCTTTATTGATATAGTAGAACTCAAAAAAAATGAAGACATGGTATAACATAATATGAACTACAACAGTTTATTTTACTTGCCTTTACATAGATTTCAGATGGAGCAACCTTTTCTTCAAGGAAAACAAATACATTTGAGGTATATCAGGTGTACTTACTTTCAATGAAGAGAGAACAATAATTTCTATGACTGTGTTCACCTTATATCATTTTACTTCCGGTTTACATCTGTTTATTACAGTTAACCTCAGACCCCACCTATGATGAAGTAAACAAGAAACCCTTATCTTTACAGTATGATGAATCCCTCCTCCAGTGCGCCTCTTACTCAGCTGATAATGATAAACCACCTCCTTTACCTCTGCTCTAGGGTGAAGATGAACCTCTATGTACCTCCTTCTATAATGAACATGTGACAGCTCAATACTTGAAGTCAAGAGAGAGCACATGCCACCTCATGTAACAGCAGCTAGAGGAGATTACTCATATTAAAGACAGATGACCATATCCCATGTATCTTTTCATAACACAGCAGCTGGAGGTGAATATTCTGTCTTAAAGAGAGAAGAGAGGGAAGTTAGTTAAACAAAGATTGACAATCATAGTCTAATTTACAATATTGTTGTTATAGAGCAGAGAAAGTAATTCTCATTTACAACAGATTGGTTTGTATTCATCTCTAAAATAATGAAGTAAGAGATAATACAGTCCGTTATATCATAATAACTTACATCATATTAGATAAACAAACCAACTGGAATTAGAGCTGAGCCAAAAGGAGCTGGAGGTATAATATATGCTGAACTAGGCAATGCTCCTAAGAATAGACCAATGGCACCTCCTACATCAAATTTAGACCATCTGTTATCTACTCTGATATTAAGGCATCAACTGATCCTAATAAGGTATTAAATGTCATGGTATATGTCATTTGTATGACATATGTCGTGATACATCAATTAATGTTGCTATAGTTACCATTCTCTTTGACACTAATAGAGGCTCTCTACAAGAAGTGCAATGATACAGGCTCAATTAGGAGACTTGGAGATTCTTCACACGTCCTCCTAAACCTGGTCCCAAACCTGGTCCTCATGGCAATGTAGACAATCAACAACAATAACCTCCTCCATGTATCATCTGTAAAATGATAAACAATGTGTTTTTAATTCACTGCTGTCTTGTATAATGTTAAATGTGGTCACTTTTTAGTTCATTATTTTATGTGTTCATGTTTTTATTATAAAGTTATTGAGTTATTTAGTGTTCATTATAAGACTAGTTATTAATTTATTAATATGAGCTCCATATGATCACCTTGTATCATTATAGCAGCTGTTAATATTATCATTCATTATCAAGTATTATTCCTCTCAATATCATACATTGTATTATTATAATGTAAAGATGTTATTTTAGTTAATGTATGTTTACTTAATAAATTAACATCATATTTTAATGTTGATATGACATCATCCTTTATCAAAGATAAACTTATTTTATCATCATATATAAACACATATAGCACTATAGACCATACAAAGTACCTACAAGCTACAATGTAATATATAGCACATAATTGACATGAAGCATATAAACTAGACCAGACAAGGTATAGTATGTTAAATACATTATTAACCATATAAAGTACAACCACTATGTAATATTACATACCACATAATGAACTAGTGTAATAGATAAAGAATAATAACCATGAAGTTATAAACACTAGATGTTCAGTATACAAGTACCTCTAATGTACATGTATATAATGTTAATACTATAATATATATTAGCTACTTTGAAAACTTATGTATGTATGAAACTGACTGATGATGTGGTTAGTTGAAGATATAATGTATTTTTTTACAGCTGGTATTTGACAGGGTTATCTAGTTCTAATTAATGCTATTGATATTATGACATGAAACTGATTATGATAAGGTTGATTATATTATAATTAGTTTAACTTACCACAATTTGAAGATAATATGAGATAATCAATCAATTGAAAAACACAACATAACAACAATATATCAAATAAAAATTCATTATTTTACAGCGAAAAGGACTCAACTTAGAATGGACCAGTTACTTTTATAACAAGTGAGCTAATATATTATTAGATTTGTGTTTTTTTACCACAAATCTACAATCAGTAAATCATCCTCATGACATATGTACATGTACATGTATATAGTACTCAACAACACTCACACATACTCAGTAATTATAACATGTGGTCTGTTCATTTACATTACATTACCTATGAGCTTCATTTCCTTTATCACCAACAAAATATAATATACATATATAAAACAAGGAAAGATGACTTTACAATATACTAGTACATCATTGATGTGTGTGTGTGTTTATGTCAGTTATATGTTAAACTATTAACAACTTAATGTGACATATTTTCATATCACTGTCACACCACTTTGTCTTGTGACAGTGTATACTACATGTAAGGAAGGAAGGTCAATAGTACATGTTTAACACTACTATGTCCCTATATAACTCATTATATCTAAACCACTGTTAATGTACACAAACTATTACATTTATAACATTGGGTACTGTTAATGAAGATTGTTAGGAGTACTGCTTAATGTATAATGATTCACACTACAGATTACTTTAGTCTAATTTTTAAAGTAATAATTACATAACAATTTCTTTCACCCTATGTCGTATTATAATATTGCTAATAATATGATTATTATCAGTTGTGTAGTTGGCAGTGATCAGTGGTTTTTTAAATTTTACAAATGTCCCTTGTCTGTCTAATTAAATACTATTAATTACAAATTATAACATTGAAAATATAAGTCCTTATTATATTTCAATCACATCAAGATATAGTAATTATATCAATAGTTATCTGTAAGAATTTATTTATAACTACAAATTATTAGAACAGTTAGGGATACAATATTACACTAGATAATTAATATTACAAACGTGTTATAATATTATATTGCATATTATCATAATGTTATATACTGGTTCCTTGACTATCATAGCTATTTTTTTCAATAGAAGTTAGGAGACCAAATACAGTACAGCTTACAGGTCTATTTGTATTATATGTTCATTTTTTTCTTTTAATATATAAAGAGGTTATAGATCTATAATGAAAAGCTGTCCTCAATGCTTACATTAATAATACACTTTATGAATAACACACACTATATTAACCCATGATCAAAATAATATATGGTGGTATTATTAGTTATTACAGCTGTTTTTTTATTGCACATAGTAATACCATATATATATATATAGCTATGCCTGTATCCAAAAAGGATGTTATGATATATACTGATGTATTAGTGGGAGGATGAAGGTCACCATGTTTTCCTCTACTTTCCCGGAACTCATATCCCATGAGTACATCCTTATAACAACTAATAATCTACACATCATCCTATAACAAAATTCACATGATGTGTTGTCATTGTCAAAACAAAACAATGAAATATTCACAGCTGCTCATCCTTTAATTCAACATAAAAGCTGCTATATGTAACTACAATACTGTACTGGTTATATGTCCAATACTACTACTCAGTATTACTATATACATGTCTACTTACTATAGTATTAATTAGTATACCATATACTACAACCTTACGTCTGCCCTTATTTACTCCATGTAAACCATGCAACATGATAGCCACATGCTCCACTGAGTACATGTTACATGTAGAGACAACCTAGTCTACACTTCCTGTAACATGTGTTACAGCTGGTGTAGGATTATTACCTATACTAAACCATTAGGACGGTTTACTTGTATAAACCATTGACCCTTGTTGATTGAGTTAACTATGACAACTTTACCAATTACCCTAAAGAACCAATTATATACATAATCGATAATATTAACATAGTAATGTTATTCAGTTATATTAGTACAATTGTATATGATATGTACTTGTGTCTATAAATATATGTTATATAATAATAGTTTATAATTTATATGTGTCTGATATTGACTATAATTATAAAACCATTATGAGTTGTGACAACATATTAACTAATTACTTATTGTAAACACATATCGTAACATATTATCTTTCTTTTAAAACAACTCACTTTTTTTTTTTTTATTTTTTTTTTTTTTTTTTTTTTTGTTTTTTTTTTTTTTTTTAGGATTAAAATATTTGGATGATTAATTACCTCTTATATAGTACCCTTTTGAAAAAGAAATGAAAACAATTTTTGTTCAATTTTAAAACCTTCACAGGATTTCAAATCAAACAGTGTTAACTTTCAT
>NW_024535420.1:0-32654 GCF_016097555.1 Gigantopelta aegis
ATCACTTAGCTTCATCTGTCGCAAGGATGTTGATGAAATCTTCCAACTCTCGTAACCATGCCTTCAGCTGTCACCAGCCCGATGATAAGTATCTTCCATCTCTTGATTCTACACGTCAACTAAAAGACAACAATTTTGTAGAAAACATTCCTCAACAATAATAATATACTCAACAACGAAAGTTTAGCTAATGTTAAAAGAAATGGCATACCATTTATAAATGAACCTATTTTTATGAATTAGTATTCACATCTGAGATGTTTACCATTTACAAACAACATAAACTCATCAACCTTTGCGGCTGGTAGGTACTGGGTTCGGATGCCAGTCGAGGCATGGGATTTTTAATCCAGATACCGACTCCAAACCCTGAATGAGTGCCCTGCAAGGCTCAGTGGGTAGTTGTAAAACACTTGCACCGACCAGCGATCCTTGACTGGTTCAACAAAGGCCATGGTTTGTGCTATCCTGCCTGTGGGAAGCGCAAATAAAAGATCCCTTGCTGCCTGTCGTAAAACAGTAGCCTATGTGGCCACAGCGGGTTTCCTCTGAAAAACAGTGTCAGAATGACCATATGTTTGACGTCCAAGAGCCGATGATAAGATAAAAAAAAAAATCAATGTGCTCTAGATGGCGTTGTTAAATAAAACAAACATTTGTGCTTTCTTTTTTTCATCAACCTTTGCCTCAACACAACAGGAGGACCTGGTTTTCTTTTAAGTTTATTCAAGCATGGCAAATTTAGACGTCATAACAGATATTTGCTAAACTTTCCTTGTTGAGTATATATACGTTTGCAGTAAAACACACAATTATAAAACGAACTAACAAGGATGTTGAAAAAACGATTACTTAGACATTTCATTGCATGCAACTTCATTTGACATCAGTCATCTTGCTAATAACAGAGATGTATGTCTTTTAGCTGTGTCTTCAGCTGTTATCAATCCACTGATAGATATATTTCAATTATAATTCAATTCTTCACCAAAACAATTATAAACCAAACTATCCAAAATCAAGAAGGGAGGTAACTTACCATTAAAATGCTTCACTTGTGACAGCTACAGCTTCAACTGTCACCAGCCCGATGATAAATATCTTCCATCTCTTGATTCAACACGTCAACTAAAAAAAAAAGGTAGAAAACATCAGTCAACAATAACAATGAAATTTTCAAGCAAAACACACAATTATAAAACAAACTATCAAACAATAACTAAGAAATTTTCAAGCAAAACACACAATTATAAAACAAACTATCAAACAATAACAATGAAATTTTCAAGCAAAACACACAATTATAAAACAAACAATCAACAATACTGTAAAACGACGGACGGACTGACGGACGGATGGACGGAGGGAGGGAGGGAGGGAGTAACGGAGGGAGGGAGGGAGTAACGGAGGGAGGGAGGGAGTCAGGGAGGGACAAGTATTTATCTTTTCCGGCAGAACAATTCGAACTGAATGCATGAGGAAAAAATGGCTGTCAAAGGACAAACTTTATTCAATATCACTTAGCTTCATCTGTCGCAAGGATGTTGATGAAATCTTCCAACTCTCGTAACCATGCCTTCAGCTGTCACCAGCCCGATGATAAGTATCTTCCATCTCTTGATTCTACACGTCAACTAAAAGACAACAATTTTGTAGAAAACATTCCTCAACAATAATAATATACTCAACAACGAAAGTTTAGCTAATGTTAAAATAAATGGCATACCATTTATAAATGAACCTATTTTTATGAATTAGTATTCACATCTGAGATGTTTACCATTTACAAACAACATAAACTCATCAACCTTTGCGGCTGGTAGGTACTGGGTTCGGATGCCAGTCGAGGCATGGGATTTTTAATCCAGATACCGACTCCAAACCCTGAGTGAGTGCCCCGCAAGGCTCAGTGGGTAGTTGTAAACCACTTGCACTGACCAGCGATCCTTGACTGGTTCAAGAACGGCCATGGTTTGTGCTATCCTGCCTGTGGGAAGCGCAAATAAAAGATGCCTTGCTGCCTGTCGTAAAACAGTAGCCTATGTAGCGACAGCGGGTTTCCTCTGAAAAACAGTGTCAGAATGACCATATGTTTGACGTCCAAGAGCCGATGATAAGATAACAAAAACAATCAATGTGCTCTAGGTGGCGTTGTAAAATAAAACAAACTTTTGTTCTTTCTTTTTTTTGATCCACCTTTGCCTCAACACAACAGGAGGACCTGGTTTTCTTTTAAGTTTATTCAACCATGGCAAATTTAGACGTCATAACAGATATTTGCTAAACTTTCCTTGTTGAGTATATATACGTTTGCAGTAAAACACACAATTATAAAACGAACTAACAAGGATGTTGAAAAAACTATTACTTAGACATTTCATTGTATGCAAATTCATTTGACATCAGTCATCTTGCTAATAACAGAGATGTATGTCTTTTAGCTGTGTCTTCAGCTGTTATCAATCCACTGATAGATATCTTTCAATTATAATTCAATTCTTCACCAAAACAATTATAAACCAAACTATCCAAAATCAAGAAGGGAGGTAACTTACCATTAAAATGCTTCACTTGTGACAGCTACACCTTCAACTGTCACCAGCCCGATGATAAATATCTTCCATCTCTTGATTCCACACGTCAACTAAAAAAAAAAGGTAGAAAACATCAGTAAACAATAACAATGAAATTTTGAAGCAAAATTAATCCAGATACCGACTCCAAACCCTGAGTGAGTGCCCCGCAAGGCTCAGTGGGTAGTTGTAAACCACTTGCACCGACCAGCGATCCATGACTGGTTCAACAAAGCCCATGGTTTGTGCTATCCTGCCTGTGGGAAGCGCAAATAAAAGATCCCTTGCTGCCTGTCGTAAAACAGTAGCCTATGTGGCGACAGCGGGTTTCCTCTGAAAAACAGTGTCATAATGACCATATGTTTGACGTCCAAGAGCCGATGATAAGATAAAAAAAAAATCAATGTGCTCTAGGTGGCGTTGTTAAATAAAACAAACTTTTGTTCTTTCTTTTTTTTCATCAACCTTTGCCTCAACACAACAGGAGGACCTGGTTTTCTTTTAAGTTTATTCAAGCATGACAAATTTAGACGTCATAACCGATATTTTCTAAACTTTCTTTGTTGAGTATATATACGTTTGCAGTAAAAAACACAATTATAAAACGAACTAACAAGGATGTTGAAAAAACGATTACTTAGACATTTCATTGCATGCAACTTCATTTGACATCAGTCATCTTGCTAATAACAGAGATGTATGTCTTTTAGCTGTGTCTTCAGCTGTTATCAATCCACTGATAGATATCTTTCAATTATAATTCAATTCTTCACCAAAACAATTATAAACCAAACTATCCAAAATCAAGAAGGGAGGTAACTTACCATTAAAATGCTTCACTTGTGACAGCTACACCTTCAACTGTCACCAGCCCGATGATAAATATCTTCCATCTCTTGATTCCACACGTCAACTAAAAAAAAAAGGTAGAAAACATCAGTCAACAATAACAATGAAATTTTGAAGCAAAATTAATCCAGATACCGACTCCAAACCCTGAGTGAGTGCCCCGCAAGGCTCAGTGGGTAGTTGTAAACCACTTGCACCGACCAGCGATCCATGACTGGTTCAACAAAGGCCATGGTTTGTGCTATCCTGCCTGTGGGAAGCGCAAATAAAAGATCCCTTGCTGCCTGTCGTAAAACAGTAGCCTATGTGGCGACAGCGGGTTTCCTCTGAAAAACAGTGTCATAATGACCATATGTTTGACGTCCAAGAGCCGATGATAAGATAAAAAAAACAATCAATGTGCTCTAGGTGGCGTTGTTAAATAAAACAAACTTTTGTTCTTTCTTTTTTTTCATCAACCTTTGCCTCAACACAACAGGAGGACCTGGTTTTCTTTTAAGTTTATTCAAGCATGGCAAATTTAGACGTCATAACCGATATTTTCTAAACTTTCTTTGTTGAGTATATATACGTTTGCAGTAAAAAACACAATTATAAAACGAACTAACAAGGATGTTGAAAAAACGATTACTTAGACATTTCATTGCATGCAACTTCATTTGACATCAGTCATCTTGCTAATAACAGAGATGTATGTCTTTTAGCTGTGTCTTCAGCTGTTATCAATCCACTGATAGATATCTTTCAATTATAATTCAATTCTTCACCAAAACAATTATAAACCAAACTATCCAAAATCAAGAAGGGAGGTAACTTACCATTAAAATGCTTAACTTGTGACAGCTACACCTTCAACTGTCACCAGCCCGATGATAAATATCTTCCATCTCTTGATTCCACACGTCAACTAAAAAAAAAAGGTAGAAAACATCAGTCAACAATAACAATGAAATTTTGAAGCAAAATTAATCCAGATACCGACTCCAAACCCTGAGTGAGTGCCTCGCAAGGCTCAGTGGGTAGTTGTAAACCACTTGCACCGACCAGCGATCCATGACTGGTTCAACAAAGGCCATGGTTTGTGCTATCCTGCCTGTGGGAAGCGCAAATAAAAGATCCCTTGCTGCCTGTCGTAAAACAGTAGCCTATGTGGCGACAGCGGGTTTCCTCTGAAAAACAGTGTCATAATGACCATATGTTTGACGTCCAAGAGCCGATGATAAGATAAAAAAAACAATCAATGTGCTCTAGGTGGCGTTGTTAAATAAAACAAACTTTTGTTCTTTCTTTTTTTTCATCAACCTTTGCCTCAACACAACAGGAGGACCTGGTTTTCTTCTAAGTTTATTCAACCATGGCAAATTTAGACGTCATAACAGATATTTGGTAAACTTTCCTTGTTGAGTATATATACGTTTGCAGTTAAAACACAATTATAAAACGAACTAACAAGGATGTTGAAAAAACTATTACTTAGACATTTCATTGCATGCAACTTCATTTGACATCAGTCATCTTGCTAATAACAGAGATGTATGTCTTTTAGCTGTGTCTTCAGCTGTTATCAATCCACTGATAGATATCTTTCAATTATAATTCAATTCTTCACCAAAACAATTATAAACCAAACTATCCAAAATCAAGAAGGGAGGTAACTTACCATTAAAATGCTTCACTTGTGACAGCTACACCTTCAACTGTCACCAGCCCGATGATAAATATCTTCCATCTCTTGATTCCACACGTCAACTAAAAAAAAAAGGTAGAAAACATCAGTCAACAATAACAATGAAATTTTCAAGCAAAACACACAATTATAAAACAAACTATCAAACAATAACAATGAAATTTTCAAGCAAAACACACAATTATAAAACAAACTATCAAGAATACTGTAAAACGACAGACGGACTGACGGACTGGATGGACGGAGGGACTGAGGGACGGGGAGGGAGTAAGGGAGGGAGGGAGGGAGGGAGGGTAACGGAGGAGTCAGGGAGTCAGGGAGGGACAAGTATTTATCTTTTCCGGCAGAACAATTCGAACTGAATGCATGAGGAAAAAATGGCTGTCAAAGGACAAACTTTATTCAATATCACTTAGCTTCATCTGTCGCAAGGATGTTGATGAAATCTTCCAACTCTCGTAACCATGCCTTCAGCTGTCACCAGCCCGATGATAAGTATCTTCCATCTCTTGATTCTACACGTCAACTAAAAGACAACAATTTTGTAGAAAACATTCCTCAACAATAATAATATACTCAACAACGAAAGTTTAGCTAATGTTAAAATAAATGGCATACCATTTATAAATGAACCTATTTTTATGAATTAGTATTCACATCTGAGATGTTTACCATTTACAAACAACATAAACTCATCAACCTTTGCGGCTGGTAGGTACTGGGTTCGGATGCCAGTCGAGGCATGGGATTTTTAATCCAGATACCGACTCCAAACCCTGAGTGAGTGCCCCGCAAGGCTCAGTGGGTAGTTGTAAACCACTTGCACCGACCAGCGATCCTTGACTGGTTCAACAAAGGCCATGGTTTGTGCTATCCTGCCTGTGGGAAGCGCAAATAAAAGATCCCTTGCTGCCTGTCGTAAAACAGTAGCCTATGTGGCGACAGCGGGTTTCCTCTGAAAAACAGTGTCAGAATGACCATATGTTTGACGTCCAAGAGCCGATGATAAGATAAAAAAAACAATCAATGTGCTCTAGGTGGCGTTGTAAAATAAAACAAACTTTTGTTCTTTCTTTTTTTTCATCAACCTTTGCCTCAACACAACAGGAGGACCTGGTTTTCTTTTAAGTTTATTCAACCATGGCAAATTTAGACGTCATAACAGATATTTGCTAAACTTTCCTTGTTGAGTATATATACGTTTGCAGTAAAACACACAATTATAAAACGAACTAACAAGGATGTTGAAAAAACGATTACTTAGACATTTCATTGCATGCAACTTCATTTGACATCAGTCATCTTGCTAATAACAGAGATGTATGTCTTTTAGCTGTGTCTTCAGCTGTTATCAATCCACTGATAGATATCTTTCAATTATAATTCAATTCTTCACCAAAACAATTATAAACCAAACTATCCAAAATCAAGAAGGGAGGTAACTTACCATTAAAATGCTTCACTTGTGACAGCTACACCTTCAACTGTCACCAGCCCGATGATAAATATCTTCCATCTCTTGATTCCACACGTCAACTAAAAAAAAAAGGTAGAAAACATCAGTCAACAATAACAATGAAATTTTGAAGCAAAATTAATCCAGATACCGACTCCAAACCCTGAGTGAGTGCCCTCGCAAGGCTCAGTGGGTAGTTGTAAACCACTTGCACCGACCAGCGATCCATGACTGGTTCAACAAAGGCCATGGTTTGTGCTATCCTGCCTGTGGGAAGCGCAAATAAAAGATCCCTTGCTGCCTGTCGTAAAACAGTAGCCTATGTGGCGACAGCGGGTTTCCTCTGAAAAACAGTGTCATAATGACCATATGTTTGACGTCCAAGAGCCGATGATAAGATAAAAAAAACAATCAATGTGCTCTAGGTGGCGTTGTTAAATAAAACAAACTTTTGTTCTTTCTTTTTTTTCATCAACCTTTGCCTCAACACAACAGGAGGACCTGGTTTTCTTTTAAGTTTATTCAACCATGGCAAATTTAGACGTCATAACAGATATTTGCTAAACTTTCCTTGTTGAGTATATATACGTTTGCAGTAAAAAACACAATTATAAAACGAACTAACAAGGATGTTGAAAAAACTATTACTTAGACATTTCATTGCATGCAACTTCATTTGACATCAGTCATCTTGCTAATAACAGAGATGTATGTCTTTTAGGTGTGTCTTCAGCTGTTATCAATCCACTGATAGATATCTTTCAATTATAATTCAATTCATCACCAAAACAATTATAAACCAAACTATCCAAAATCAAGAAGGGAGGTAACTTACCATTAAAATGCTTCACTTGTGACAGCTACACCTTCAACTGTCACCAGCCCGATGATAAATATCTTCCATCTCTTGATTCCACACGTCAACTAAAAAAAAAAGGTAGAAAACATCAGTCAACAATAACAATGAAATTTTCAAGCAAAACACACAATTATAAAACAAACTATCAAACAATAACAATGAAATTTTCAAGCAAAACACACAATTATAAAACAAACTATCAAGAATACTGTAAAACGACAGACGGACTGACGGACGGACGGGATGGACGGAGGGAGGGAGTAACGGAGGGAGGGAGTGAGTCAGGGAGGGACAAGTATTTATCTTTTCTGGCGGAACAATTTGAACTGAATGCATGAGGAAAAAATGGCTGTCAAAGGACAAACTTTATTCAATATCACTTAGCTTCATCTGTCGCAAGGATGTTGATGAAATCTTCCAACTCTCGTAACCATGCCTTCAGCTGTCACCAGCCCGATGATAAGTATCTTCCATCTCTTGATTCTACACGTCAACTAAAAGACAACAATTTTGTAGAAAACATTCCTCAACAATAATAATATACTCAACAACGAAAGTTTAGCTAATGTTAAAAGAAATGGCATACCATTTATAAATGAACCTATTTTTATGAATTAGTATTCACATCTGAGATGTTTACCATTTACAAACAACATAAACTCATCAACCTTTGCGGCTGGTAGGTACTGGGTTCGGATGCCAGTCGAGGCATGGGATTTTTAATCCAGATACCGACTCCAAACCCTGAATGAGTGCCCCGCAAGGCTCAGTGGGTAGTTGTAAACCACTTGCACCGACCAGCGATCCTTGACTGGTTCAACAAAGGCCATGGTTTGTGCTATCCTGCCTGTGGGAAGCGCAAATAAAAGATCCCTTGCTGCCTGTCGTAAAACAGTAGCCTATGTGGCGACAGCGGGTTTCCTCTGAAAAACAGTGTCAGAATGACCATATGTTTGACGTCCAAGAGCCGATGATAAGATAAAAAAAACAATCAATGTGCTCTAGGTGGCGTTGTTAAATAAAACAAACTTTTGTTCTTTCTTTTTTTTCATCAACCTTTGCCTCAACACAACAGGAGGACCTGGTTTTCTTTTAAGTTTATTCAACCATGGCAAATTTAGACGTCATAACAGATATTTGCTAAACTTTCCTTGTTGAGTATATATACGTTTGCAGTAAAAAACACAATTATAAAACGAACTAACAAGGATGTTGAAAAAACGATTACTTAGACATTTCATTGCATGCAACTTCATTTGACATCAGTCATCTTGCTAATAACAGAGATGTATGTCTTTTAGCTGTGTCTTCAGCTGTTATCAATCCACTGATAGATATCTTTCAATTATAATTCAATTCTTCACCAAAACAATTATAAACCAAACTATCCAAAATCAAGAAGGGAGGTAACTTACCATTAAAATGCTTCACTTGTGACAGCTACACCTTCAACTGTCACCAGCCCGATGATAAATATCTTCCATCTCTTGATTCCACACGTCAACTAAAAAAAAAAGGTAGAAAACATCAGTCAACAATAACAATGAAATTTTCAAGCAAAACACACAATTATAAAACAAACTATCAAACAATAACTAAGAAATTTTCAAGCAAAAACACAATTATAAAACAAACTATCAAACAATAACAATGAAATTTTCAAGCAAAACACACAATTATAAAACAAACTATCAAGAATACTGTAAAACGACGGACGGACTGACGGACGGATGGACGGAGGGAGGGAGTAACGGAGGGAGGGAGTGAGTCAGGGAGGGACAAGTATTTATCTTTTCTGGCGGAACAATTTGAACTGAATGCATGAGGAAAAAATGGCTGTCAAAGGACAAACTTTATTCAATATCACTTAGCTTCATCTGTCGCAAGGATGTTGATGAAATCTTCCAACTCTCGTAACCATGCCTTCAGCTGTCACCAGCCCGATGATAAGTATCTTCCATCTCTTGATTCTACACGTCAACTAAAAGACAACAATTTTGTAGAAAACATTCCTCAACAATAATAATATACTCAACAACGAAAGTTTAGCTAATGTTAAAAGAAATGGCATACCATTTATAAATGAACCTATTTTTATGAATTAGTATTCACATCTGAGATGTTTACCATTTACAAACAACATAAACTCATCAACCTTTGCGGCTGGTAGGTACTGGGTTCGGATGCCAGTCGAGGCATGGGATTTTTAATCCAGATACCGACTCCAAACCCTGAATGAGTGCCCCGCAAGGCTCAGTGGGTAGTTGTAAAACACTTGCACCGACCAGCGATCCTTGACTGGTTCAACAAAGGCCATGGTTTGTGCTATCCTGCCTGTGGGAAGCGCAAATAAAAGATCCCTTGCTGCCTGTCGTAAAACAGTAGCCTATGTGGCCACAGCGGGTTTCCTCTGAAAAACAGTGTCAGAATGACCATATGTTTGACGTCCAAGAGCCGATGATAAGATAAAAAAAACAATCAATGTGCTCTAGGTGGCGTTGTTAAATAAAACAAACTTTTGTTCTTTCTTTTTTTCATCAACCTTTGCCTCAACACAACAGGAGGACCTGGTTTTTTCTTTTAAGTTTATTCAAGCATGGCAAATTTAGACGTCATAACAGATATTTGCTAAACTTTCCTTGTTGAGTATATATACGTTTGCAGTAAAACACACAATTATAAAACGAACTAACAAGGATGTTGAAAAAACGATTACTTAGACATTTCATTGCATGCAACTTCATTTGACATCAGTCATCTTGCTAATAACAGAGATGTATGTCTTTTAGCTGTGTCTTCAGCTGTTATCAATCCACTGATAGATATCTTTCAATTATAATTCAATTCTTCACCAAAACAATTATAAACCAAACTATCCAAAATCAAGAAGGGAGGTAACTTACCATTAAAATGCTTCACTTGTGACAGCTACACCTTCAACTGTCACCAGCCCGATGATAAATATCTTCCATCTCTTGATTCCACACGTCAACTAAAAAAAAAAGGTAGAAAACATCAGTCAACAATAACAATGAAATTTTCAAGCAAAACACACAATTATAAAACAAACTATCAAACAATAACTAAGAAATTTTCAAGCAAAACACACAATTATAAAACAAACTATCAAACAATAACAATGAAATTTTCAAGCAAAACACACAATTATAAAACAAACTATCAAGAATACTGTAAAACGACGGACGGACTGACGGACGGATGGACGGAGGGAGGAGGAGGGAGTAACGGAGGGAGGGTAAGGGAGGGAGGGAGGGAGAGGGAGTCAGGGAGGGACAAGTATTTATCTTTTCCGGCGGAACAATTCGAACTGAATGCATGAGGAAAAAATGGCTGTCAAAGGACAAACTTTATTCAATATCACTTAGCTTCATCTGTCGCAAGGATGTTGATGAAATCTTCCAACTCTCGTAACCATGCCTTCAGCTGTCACCAGCCCGATGATAAGTATCTTCCATCTCTTGATTCTACACGTCAACTAAAAGACAACAATTTTGTAGAAAACATTCCTCAACAATAATAATATACTCAACAACGAAAGTTTAGCTAATGTTAAAAAAGAAATGGCATACCATTTATAAATGAACCTATTTTTATGAATTAGTATTCACATCTGAGATGTTTACCATTTACAAACAACATAAACTCATCAACCTTTGCGGCTGGTAGGTACTGGGTTCGGATGCCAGTCGAGGCATGGGATTTTTAATCCAGATACCGACTCCAAACCCTGAATGAGTGCCCCGCAAGGCTCAGTGGGTAGTTGTAAACCACTTGCACCGACCAGCGATCCTTGACTGGTTCAACAAAGGCCATGGTTTGTGCTATCCTGCCTGTGGGAAGCGCAAATAAAAGATCCCTTGCTGCCTGTCGTAAAACAGTAGCCTATGTGGCCACAGCGGGTTTCCTCTGAAAAACAGTGTCAGAATGACCATATGTTTGACGTCCAAGAGCCGATGATAAGATAAAAAAAACAATCAATGTGCTCTAGGTGGCGTTGTAAAATAAAACAAACTTTTGTTCTTTCTTTTTTTCATCAACCTTTGCCTCAACACAACAGGAGGACCTGGTTTTCTTTTAAGTTTATTCAACCATGGCAAATTTAGACGTCATAACAGATATTTGCTAAACTTTCCTTGTTGAGTATATATACGTTTGCAGTAAAACACACAATTATAAAACGAACTAACAAGGATGTTGAAAAAACGATTACTTAGACATTTCATTGCATGCAACTTCATTTGACATCAGTCATCTTGCTAATAACAGAGATGTATGTCTTTTAGCTGTGTCTTCAGCTGTTATCAATCCACTGATAGATATCTTTCAATTATAATTCAATTCTTCACCAAAACAATTATAAACCAAACTATCCAAAATCAAGAAGGGAGGTAACTTACCATTAAAATGCTTCACTTGTGACAGCTACACCTTCAACTGTCACCAGCCCGATGATAAATATCTTCCATCTCTTGATTCCACACGTCAACTAAAAAAAAAAGGTAGAAAACATCAGTCAACAATAACAATGAAATTTTCAAGCAAAACACACCAATTATAAAAAACAAACTATCAAACAATAACAATGAAATTTTCAAGCAAAACACACAATTATAAAACAAACTATCAACAATAACAATGAAATTTTCAAGCAAAACACAGTGGGTAAAACAAACTATGTAAAACGACGGACGGACTGACGGACGGATGGACGGACGGAGGGAGGGAGGGAGGGAGTAAGGGAGGGAGTCGGAGGGAGGGACAGGGGAGTGAGTCAGGGAGGGACAAGTATTTATCTTTTCCTGGCGGAACAATTTGAACTGAATGCATGAGGAAAAAATGGCTGTCAAAGGACAAACTTTATTCAATATCACTTAGCTTCATCTGTCGCAAGGATGTTGATGAAATCTTCCAACTCTCGTAACCATGCCTTCAGCTGTCACCAGCCCGATGATAAGTATCTTCCATCTCTTGATTCTACACGTCAACTAAAAGACAACAATTTTGTAGAAAACATTCCTCAACAATAATAATATACTCAACAACGAAAGTTTAGCTAATGTTAAAAGAAATGGCATACCATTTATAAATGAACCTATTTTTATGAATTAGTATTCACATCTGAGATGTTTACCATTTACAAACAACATAAACTCATCAACCTTTGCGGCTGGTAGGTACTGGGTTCGGATGCCAGTCGAGGCATGGGATTTTTAATCCAGATACCGACTCCAAACCCTGAATGAGTGCCCCGCAAGGCTCAGTGGGTAGTTGTAAAACCACTTGCACCGACCAGCGATCCTTGACTGGTTCAACAAAGGCCATGGTTTGTGCTATCCTGCCTGTGGGAAGCGCAAATAAAAGATCCCTTGCTGCCTGTCGTAAAACAGTAGCCTATGTGGCGACAGCGGGTTTCCTCTGAAAAACAGTGTCATAATGACCATATGTTTGACGTCCAAGAGCCGATGATAAGATAAAAAAAACAATCAATGTGCTCTAGGTGGCGTTGTTAAATAAAACAAACTTTTGTTCTTTCTTTTTTTTCATCAACCTTTGCCTCAACACAACAGGAGGACCTGGTTTTCTTTTAAGTTTATTCAACCATGGCAAATTTAGACGTCATAACAGATATTTGCTAAACTTTCCTTGTTGAGTATATATACGTTTGCAGTAAAAAACACAATTATAAAACGAACTAACAAGGATGTTGAAAAAACTATTACTTAGACATTTCATTGCATGCAACTTCATTTGACATCAGTCATCTTGCTAATAACAGAGATGTATGTCTTTTAGCTGTGTCTTCAGCTGTTATCAATCCACTGATAGATATCTTTCAATTATAATTCAATTCATCACCAAAACAATTATAAACCAAACTATCCAAAATCAAGAAGGGAGGTAACTTACCATTAAAATGCTTCACTTGTGACAGCTACACCTTCAACTGTCACCAGCCCGATGATAAATATCTTCCATCTCTTGATTCCACACGTCAACTAAAAAAAAAAGGTAGAAAACATCAGTCAACAATAACAATGAAATTTTCAAGCAAAACACACAATTATAAAACAAACTATCAAACAATAACAATGAAATTTTTCAAGCAAAACACACAATTATAAAACAAACTATCAAGAATACTGTAAAACGACAGACGGACTGACGGACGGATGGACGGAGGGAGGGAGGGAGGGAGTAACGGAGGGAGGGAGTGAGTCAGGGAGGGACAAGTATTTATCTTTTCCGGCGGAACAATTTGAACTGAATGCATGAGGAAAAAATAGCTGTCAAAGGACAAACTTTATTCAATATCACTTAGCTTCATCTGTCGCAAGGATGTTGATGAAATCTTCCAACTCTCGTAACCATGCCTTCAGCTGTCACCAGCCCGATGATAAGTATCTTCCATCTCTTGATTCTACACGTCAACTAAAAGACAACAATTTTGTAGAAAACATTCCTCAACAATAATAATATACTCAACAACGAAAGTTTAGCTAATGTTAAAAGAAATGGCATACCATTTATAAATGAACCTATTTTTATGAATTAGTATTCACATCTGAGATGTTTACCATTTACAAACAACATAAACTCATCAACCTTTGCGGCTGGTAGGTACTGGGTTCGGATGCCAGTCGAGGCATGGGATTTTTAATCCAGATACCGACTCCAAACCCTGAATGAGTGCCCCGCAAGGCTCAGTGGGTAGTTGTAAAACACTTGCACCGACCAGCGATCCTTGACTGGTTCAACAAAGGCCATGGTTTGTGCTATCCTGCCTGTGGGAAGCGCAAATAAAAGATCCCTTGCTGCCTGTCGTAAAACAGTAGCCTATGTGGCCACAGCGGGTTTCCTCTGAAAAACAGTGTCAGAATGACCATATGTTTGACGTCCAAGAGCCGATGATAAGATAAAAAAAAACAATCAATGTGCTCTAGGTGGCGTTGTTAAATAAAACAAACTTTTGTTCTTTCTTTTTTTCATCAACCTTTGCCTCAACACAACAGGAGGACCTGGTTTTCTTTTAAGTTTATTCAAGCATGGCAAATTTAGACGTCATAACAGATATTTGCTAAACTTTCCTTGTTGAGTATATATACGTTTGCAGTAAAACACACAATTATAAAACGAACTAACAAGGATGTTGAAAAAAACGATTACTTAGACATTTCATTGCATGCAACTTCATTTGACATCAGTCATCTTGCTAATAACAGAGATGTATGTCTTTTAGCTGTGTCTTCAGCTGTTATCAATCCACTGATAGATATCTTTCAATTATAATTCAATTCTTCACCAAAACAATTATAAACCAAACTATCCAAAATCAAGAAGGGAGGTAACTTACCATTAAAATGCTTCACTTGTGACAGCTACACCTTCAACTGTCACCAGCCCGATGATAAATATCTTCCATCTCTTGATTCCACACGTCAACTAAAAAAAAAAGGTAGAAAACATCAGTCAACAATAACAATGAAATTTTCAAGCAAAACACACAATTATAAAACAAACTATCAAACAATAACTAAGAAATTTTCAAGCAAAACACACAATTATAAAACAAACTATCAAACAATAACAATGAAATTTTCAAGCAAAACACACAATTATAAAACAAACTATCAAGAATACTGTAAAACGACGGACGGACGGACGGACGGATGGACGGAGGGAGGGAGGGAGGGAGTAAGGGAGTAACGGAGGGAGGGAGGGAGGGAGGGAGGGAGGGAGGGACAAGTATTTATCTTTTCCGGCGGAACAATTCGAACTGAATGCATGAGGAAAAAATGGCTGTCAAAGGACAAACTTTATTCAATATCACTTAGCTTCATCTGTCGCAAGGATGTTGATGAAATCTTCCAACTCTCGTAACCATGCCTCCAGCTGTCACCAGCCCGATGATAAGTATCTTCCATCTCTTGATTCCACACGTCAACTAAAAGACAACAATTTTGTAGAAAACATTCCTCAACAATAATAATATACTCAACAACGAAAGTTTAGCTAATGTTAAAAGAAATGGCATACCATTTATAAATGAACCTATTTTTATGAATTAGTATTCACATCTGAGATGTTTACCATTTACAAACAAACATAAACTCATCAACCTTTGCGGCTGGTAGGTACTGGGTTCGGATGCCAGTCGAGGCATGGGATTTTTAATCCAGATACCGACTCCAAACCCTGAATGAGTGCCCCGCAAGGCTCAGTGGGTAGTTGGAAACCACTTGCACCGACCAGCGATCCTTGACTGGTTCAACAAAGGCCATGGTTTGTGCTATCCTGCCTGTGGGAAGCGCAAATAAAAGATCCCTTGCTGCCTGTCGTAAAACAGTAGCCTATGTGGCCACAGCGGGTTTCCTCTGAAAAACAGTGTCAGAATGACCATATGTTTGACGTCCAAGAGCCGATGATAAGATAAAAAAAACAATCAATGTGCTCTAGGTGGCGTTGTTAAATAAAACAAACTTTTGTTCTTTCTTTTTTTCATCAACCTTTGCCTCAACACAACAGGAGGACCTGGTTTTCTTTTAAGTTTATTCAACCATGGCAAATTTAGACGTCATAACAGATATTTGCTAAACTTTCCTTGTTGAGTATATATACGTTTGCAGTAAAACACACAATTATAAAACGAACTAACAAGGATGTTGAAAAAACGATTACTTAGACATTTCATTGCATGCAACTTCATTTGACATCAGTCATCTTGCTAATAACAGAGATGTATGTCTTTTAGCTGTGTCTTCAGCTGTTATCAATCCACTGATAGATATCTTTCAATTATAATTCAATTCTTCACCAAAACAATTATAAACCAAACTATCCAAAATCAAGAAGGGAGGTAACTTACCATTAAAATGCTTCACTTGTGACAGCTACACCTTCAACTGTCACCAGCCCGATGATAAATATCTTCCATCTCTTGATTCCACACGTCAACTAAAAAAAAAAGGTACAAAACATCAGTCAACAATAACAATGAAATTTTCAAGCAAAATTAATCCAGATACCGACTCCAAACCCTGAGTGAGTGCCCCGCAAGGCTCAGTGGGTAGTTGTAAACCACTTGCACTGACCAGCGATCCTTGACTGGTTCAACAACGGCCATGGTTTGTGCTATCCTGCCTGTGGGAAGCGCAAATAAAAGATGCCTTGCTGCCTGTCGTAAAACAGTAGCCTATGTAGCGACAGCGGGTTTCCTCTGAAAAACAGTGTCAGAATGACCATATGTTTGACGTCCAAGAGCCGATGATAAGATAACAAAAACAATCAATGTGCTCTAGGTGGCGTTGTAAAATAAAACAAACTTTTGTTCTTTCTTTTTTTCATCAACCTTTGCCTCAACACAACAGGAGGACCTGGTTTTCTTTTAAGTTTATTCAATCATGGCAAATTTAGACGTCATAACAGATATTTGCTAAACTTTCCTTGTTGAGTATATATACGTTTGCAGTAAAACACACAATTATAAAACGAACTAACAAGGATGTTGAAAAAACTATTACTTAGACATTTCATTGTATGCAAATTCATTTGACATCAGTCATCTTGCTAATAACAGAGATGTATGTCTTTTAGCTGTGTCTTCAGCTGTTATCAATCCACTGATAGATATCTTTCAATTATAATTCAATTCTTCACCAAAACAATTATAAACCAAACTATCCAAAATCAAGAAGGGAGGTAACTTACCATTAAAATGCTTCACTTGTGACAGCTACACCTTCAACTGTCACCAGCCCGATGATAAATATCTTCCATCTCTTGATTCCACACGTCAACTAAAAAAAAAAGGTAGAAAACATCAGTCAACAATAACAATGAAATTTTCAAGCAAAACACACAATTATAAAACAAACTATCAAACAATAACTAAGAAATTTTCAAGCAAAACACACAATTATAAAACAAACTATCAAACAATAACAATGAAATTTTCAAGCAAAACACACAATTATAAAACAAACTATCAAGAATACTGTAAAACGACGGACGGACTGACGGACGGATGGACGGAGGGAGGGAGGGAGTGAGTAACGGAGGGAGGGAGGGAGGGAGGGAGGGACGGAGTGAGGGAGGGAGGGAGGGAGGGAGGGAGGGAGTAACGGAGGGAGGGAGGGAGTCAGGGAGGGACAAGTATTTATCTTTTCCGGCGGAACAATTTGAACTGAATGCATGAGGAAAAAATAGCTGTCAAAGGACAAACTTTATTCAATATCACTTAGCTTCATCTGTCGCAAGGATGTTGATGAAATCTTGCAACTCTCATAACCATGCCTTCAGCTGTCACCAGCCCGATGATAAGTATCTTCCATCTCTTGATTCTACACGTCAACTAAAAGACAACAATTTTGTAGAAAACATTCCTCAACAATAATAATATACTCAACAACGAAAGTTTAGCTAATGTTAAAAGAAATGGCGCTACCATTTATAAATGAACCTATTTTTATGAATTACTATTCACATCTGAGATGTTTACCATTTACAAACAACATAAACTCATCAACCTTTGCGGCTGGTAGGTACTGGGTTCGGATGCCAGTCGAGGCATGGGATTTTTAATCCAGATACCGACTCCAAACCCTGAATGAGTGCCCCGCAAGGCTCAGTGGGTAGTTGTAAACCACTTGCACCGACCAGCGATCCTTGACTGGTTCAACAAAGGCCATGGTTTGTGCTATCCTGCCTGTGGGAAGCGCAAATAAAAGATCCCTTGCTGCCTGTCGTAAAACAGTAGCCTATGTGGCCACAGCGGGTTTCCTCTGAAAAACAGTGTCAGAATGACGATATGTTTGACGTCCAAGAGCCGATGATAAGATAAAAAAAACCAATCAATGTGCTCTAGGTGGCGTTGTTAAATAAAACAAACTTTTGTTCTTTCTTTTTTTCATCAACCTTTTCCTCAACACAACAGGAGGACCTGGTTTTCTTTTAAGTTTATTCAACCATGGCAAATTTAGACGTCATAACAGATATTTGCTAAACTTTCCTTGTTGAGTATATATACGTTTGCAGTAAAACACACAATTATAAAACAAACTATCAAACAATAACAATGAAATTTTCAAGCAAAACACACAATTATAAAACAAACTATCAAGAATACTGTAAAACGACGGACGGACTGACGGACGGATGGATGGACGGAGGGAGGGAGGGAGGGAGGGAGGGAGGGACAAGTATTTATCTTTTCCGGCGGAACAATTCGAACTGAATGCATGAGGAAAAAATGGCTGTCAAAGGACAAACTTTATTCAATATCACTTAGCTTCATCTGTCGCAAGGATGTTGATGAAATCTTCCAACTCTCGTAACCATGTCTCCAGCTGTCAAGAGCCCAATGATAAGCATCTTCCATCTCTTGATTCCACACGTCAACTAAAAGACAACAATTTTGTAGAAAACATTCCTCAACAATAATAATATACTCAACAACGAAAGTTTAGCTAATGTTAAAAGAAATGGCATACCATTTATAAATGAACCTATTTTTATGAATTAGTATTCACATCTGAGATGTTTACCATTTACAAACAACATAAACTCATCAACCTTTGCAGCTGCTAGGTACTGGTTTCGGATGCCAGTCGAGGCATGGGATTTTTAATCCAGGTACCGACTCCAAACCCTGAGTGAGTGCCCCGCAAGGCTCAGTGGGTAGTTGTAAACCACTTGCACCGACCAGCGATCCATGACTGGTTCAACAAAGCCCATGGTTTGTGCTATCCTGCCTGTGGGAAGCGCAAATAAAAGATCCCTTGCTGCCTGTCGTAAAACAGTAGCCTATGTGGCGACAGCGGGTTTCCTCTGAAAAACAGTGTCATAATGACCATATGTTTGACGTCCAAGAGCCGATGATAAGATAAAAAAAACAATCAATGTGCTCTAGGTGGCGTTGTTAAATAAAACAAACTTTTGTTCTTTCTTTTTTTTCATCAACCTTTGCCTCAACACAACAGGAGGACCTGGTTTTCTTTTAAGTTTATTCAACCATGACAAATTTAGACGTCATAACAGATATTTGCTAAACTTTCCTTGTTGAGTATATATACGTTTGCAGTAAAAAACACAATTATAAAACGAACTAACAAGGATGTTGAAACAAGGATTACTTAGACATTTCATTGCATGCAACTTCATTTGACATCAGTCATCTTGCTAATAACAGAGATGTATGTCTTTTAGCTGTGTCTTCAGCTGTTATCAATCCACTGATAGATATCTTTCAATTATAATTCAATTCTTCACCAAAACAATTATAAACCAAACTATCCAAAATCAAGAAGGGAGGTAACTTACCATTAAAATGCTTCACTAGTGACAGCTACACCTTCAACTGTCAACAGCCCGATGATAAATATCTTCCATCTCTTGATTCCACATGTCAACTAAAAAAAAAAGGTAGAAAACATCAGTCAACAATAACAATGAAATTTTCAAGCAAAATTAATCCAGATACCGACTCCAAAACCTGAGTGAGTGCCCCGCAAGGCTCAGTGGGTAGTTGTAAACCACTTGCACTGACCAGCGATCCTTGACTGGTTCAACAACGGCCATGGTTTGTGCTATCCTGCCTGTGGGAAGCGCAAATAAAAGATGCCTTGCTGCCTGTCGTAAAACAGTAGCCTATGTAGCGACAGCGGGTTTCCTCTGAAAAACAGTGTCAGAATGACCATATGTTTGACGTCCAAGAGCCGATGATAAGATAAAAAAAACAATCAATGTGCTCTAGGTGGCGTTGTTAAATAAAACAAACTTTTGTTCTTTCTTTTTTTCATCAACCTTTGCCTCAACACAACAGGAGGACCTGGTTTTCTTTTAAGTTTATTCAATCATGGCAAATTTAGACGTCATAACAGATATTTGCTAAACTTTCCTTGTTGAGTATATATACGTTTGCAGTAAAACACACAATTATAAAACGAACTAACAAGGATGTTGAAAAAACGATTACTTAGACATTTCATTGTATGCAAATTCATTTGACATCAGTCATCTTGCTAATAACAGAGATGTATGTCTTTTAGCTGTGTCTTCAGCTGTTATCAATCCACTGATAGATATCTTTCAATTATAATTCAATTCTTCACCAAAACAATTATAAACCAAACTATCCAAAATCAAGAAGGGAGGTAACTTACCATTAAAATGCTTCACTTGTGACAGCTATACCTTCAACTGTCACCAGCCCGATGATAAATATCTTCCATCTCTTGATTCCACACGTCAACTAAAAAAAAAGGTTGAAAACATCAGTCAACAATAACAATGAAATTTTCAAGATTTTTAATCCAGATACGACTCCAAACCCAAACTGAGTGCCCCGCAAGGCTCAGTGGGTAGTTGTTCACTTGCACCGACCAGCGATTATGACTGGTTCTAACAAAGGCCATTTGTGCTATCCTGCCTGTGGGAAGCGCAAATAAAAGATGCCTTGCTGCCTGTCGTAAAACAGTAGCCTATGTGGCGACAGCGGGTTTCCTCTAAAAAAACAGTGTCAGAATGACCATATGTTTGACGTCCAAGAGCCGATGATAAGAGGGAAAAAACAATCAATGTGCTCTAGGTGGCGTTGTTAAAATAAAACAAACTTTTGTTCTTTCTTTTTTTTCATCAACCTTTGCCTCAACACAACAGGAGGACCTGGTTTTCTTTTAAGTTTATTCAACCATGGCAAATTTAGACGTCATAACAGATATTGCTAAACTTCCTTGTCGCAAGTATATATACGTTTGCAGTAAAACACACATTAAAAACGAACTAACAAGGCTGTCAAAAAACGATTATAACATTTCATTGCATGCTCTTCATTTGACATCAGTCATCTTGCTAATAACAGAGATGTATGTCTTTTAGTGTGTCTTCAGCTGTTATCAATCCACTGATAGATATCTTTCAATTATAATTCAATTCTTCACCAAAATGTTAAAAGAAACTGGCCTAAAATCAAGAAGGGAGGTAACTTACCATTAAAATGCTTCACTTGTGACAGCTACACCTTCAACTGTCACAGCCCGATGATAAATATCTTCCATCTCTTGATTCCACACGTCAATAAAAAAAAAAAAGGTAGAAAACATCAGTCGAACAATAACAATTTTTAAGCAAAATTAATCCAGATACCGACTCCAAACCCTGAGTGAGTGCCCCGCAAGGCTCAGTGGGTAGTTGTAAACCACTTGCACCGACCAGCGATCCTTGACTGGTTCAACAAAGGCCATGGTTTGTGCTATCCTGCCTGTGGGAAGCGCAAATAAAAGATCCCTTGCTGCCTGTCGTAAAACAGTAGCCTATGTGGCGACAGCGGGTTTCCTCTGAAAAACAGTGTCAGAATGACCATATGTTTGACGTCCAAGAGCCGATGATAAGATAAAAAAAAACAATCAATGTGCTCTAGGTGGCGTTGTTAAATAAAACAAACTTTTGTTCTTTCTTTTTTTCATCAACCTTTGCCTCAACACAACAGGAGGACCTGGTTTTCTTTTAAGTTTATTCAACCATGGCAAATTTAGACGTCATAACAGATATTTGCTAAACTTTCCTTGTTGAGTATATATACGTTTGCAGTAAAAAACACACAATTATAAAACGAACTAACAAGGATGTTGAAAAAACGATTACTTAGACATTTCATTGCATGCAACTTCATTTGACATCAGTCATCTTGCTAATAACAGAGATGTATGTCTTTTAGCTGTGTCTTCAGCTGTTATCAATCCACTGATAGATATCTTTCAATTATAATTCAATTCTTCACCAAAACAATTATAAACCAAACTATCCAAAATCAAGAAGGGAGGTAACTTACCATTAAAATGCTTCACTTGTGACAGCTACACCTTCAACTGTCACCAGCCCGATGATAAATATCTTCCATCTCTTGATTCCACACGTCAACTAAAAAAAAAAAGGTAGAAAACATCAGTCAACAATAACAATGAAATTTTCAAGCAAAACACACAATTATAAAACAAACTATCAAACAATAACTAATGAAATTTTCAGCAAAACACACAATTATAAAACAAACTATCAAACAATAACAATGAATTTCAAGCAAAACACACAATTATAAAACAAACTATCAAGAATACTGTAAAACGACGGACGGACGGACTGACGGACGGAGGGATGGACGGAGGGAGGGAGGGAGGGAGGGAGGGACAAGTATTTATCTTTTCCGGCGGAACAATTCGAACTGAATGCATGAGGAAAAAATGGCTGTCAAAGGACAAACTTTATTCAATATCACTTAGCTTCATCTGTCGCAAGGATGTTGATGAAATCTTCCAACTCTCGTAACCATGCCTCCAGCTGTCACCAGCCCAATGATAAGCATCTTCCATCTCTTGATTCCACACGTCAACTAAAAGACAACAATTTTGTAGAAAACATTCCTCAACAATAATAATATACTCAACAACGAAAGTTTAGCTAATGTTAAAAGAAATGGCATACCATTTATAAATGAACCTATTTTTATGAATTAGTATTCACATCTGAGATGTTTACCATTTACAAACAACATAAACTCATCAACCTTTGCGGCTGGTAGGTACTGGTTTCGGATGCCAGTCGAGGCATGGGATTTTTAATCCAGATACCGACTCCAAACCCTGAGTGAGTGCCCCGCAAGGCTCAGTGGGTAGTTGTAAAACACTTGCACCGACCAGCGATCCATGACTGGTTCAACAAAGGCCATGGTTTGTGCTATCCTGCCTGTGGGAAGCGCAAATAAAAGATCCCTTGCTGCCTGTCGTAAAACAGTAGCCTATGTGGCGACAGCGGGTTTCCTCTGAAAAACAGTGTCATAATGACCATATGTTTGACGTCCAAGAGCCGATGATAAGATAAAAAAAACAATCAATGTGCTCTAGGTGGCGTTGTTAAATAAAACAAACTTTTGTTCTTTCTTTTTTTTCATCAACCTTTGCCTCAACACAACAGGAGGACCTGGTTTTCTTTTAAGTTTATTCAACCATGGCAAATTTAGACGTCATAACAGATATTTGCTAAACTTTCCTTGTTGAGTATATATACGTTTGCAGTAAAAAACACAATTATAAAACGAACTAACAAGGATGTTGAAAAAACGATTACTTAGACATTTCATTGCATGCAACTTCATTTGACATCAGTCATCTTGCTAATAACAGAGATGTATGTCTTTTAGCTGTGTCTTCAGCTGTTATCAATCCACTGATAGATATCTTTCAATTATAATTCAATTCTTCACCAAAACAATTATAAACCAAACTATCCAAAATCAAGAAGGGAGGTAACTTACCATTAAAATGCTTCACTTGTGACAGCTACACCTTCAACTGTCACCAGCCCGATGATAAATATCTTCCATCTCTTGATTCCACACGTCAACTAAAAAAAAAAGGTAGAAAACATCAGTCAACAATAACAATGAAATTTTCAAGCAAAAACACAATTATAAAACAAACTATCAAACAATAACTAAGAAATTTTCAAGCAAAACACACAATTATAAAACAAACTATCAAACAATAACAATGAAATTTTCAAGCAAAACACACAATTATAAAACAAACAATCAAGAATACTGTAAAACGACGGACGGACTGACGGACGGATGGACGGAGGGAGGGAGGGAGGGAGTAACGGAGGGAGGGAGGGAGTAACGGAGGGAGGGAGGGAGTCAGGGAGGGACAAGTATTTATCTTTTCCGGCAGAACAATTCGAACTGAATGCATGAGGAAAAAATGGCTGTCAAAGGACAAACTTTATTCAATATCACTTAGCTTCATCTGTCGCAAGGATGTTGATGAAATCTTCCAACTCTCGTAACCATGCCTTCAGCTGTCACCAGCCCGATGATAAGTATCTTCCATCTCTTGATTCTACACGTCAACTAAAAGACAACAATTTTGTAGAAAACATTCCTCAACAATAATAATATACTCAACAACGAAAGTTTAGCTAATGTTAAAATAAATGGCATACCATTTATAAATGAACCTATTTTTATGAATTAGTATTCACATCTGAGATGTTTACCATTTACAAACAACATAAACTCATCAACCTTTGCGGCTGGTAGGTACTGGGTTCGGATGCCAGTCGAGGCATGGGATTTTTAATCCAGATACCGACTCCAAACCCTGAGTGAGTGCCCCGCAAGGCTCAGTGGGTAGTTGTAAACCACTTGCACTGACCAGCGATCCTTGACTGGTTCAAGAACGGCCATGGTTTGTGCTATCCTGCCTGTGGGAAGCGCAAATAAAAGATGCCTTGCTGCCTGTCGTAAAACAGTAGCCTATGTAGCGACAGCGGGTTTCCTCTGAAAAACAGTGTCAGAATGACCATATGTTTGACGTCCAAGAGCCGATGATAAGATAAAAAAAACAATCAATGTGCTCTAGGTGGCGTTGTTAAATAAAACAAACTTTTGTTCTTTCTTTTTTTCATCAACCTTTGCCTCAACACAACAGGAGGACCTGGTTTTCTTTTAAGTTTATTCAAGCATGGCAAATTTAGACGTCATAACAGATATTTGCTAAACTTTCCTTGTTGAGTATATATACGTTTGCAGTAAAAAACACAATTATAAAACGAACTAACAAGGATGTTGAAAAAACGATTACTTAGACATTTCATTGCATGCAAATTCATTTGACATCAGTCATCTTGCTAATAACAGAGATGTATGTCTTTTAGCTGTGTCTTCAGCTGTTATCAATCCACTGATAGATATCTTTCAATTATAATTCAATTCTTCACCAAAACAATTATAAACCAAACTATCCAAAATCAAGAAGGGAGGTAACTTACCATTAAAATGCTTCACTTGTGACAGCTACACCTTCAACTGTCAACAGCCCGATGATAAATATCTTCCATCTCTTGATTCCACACGTCAGCTAAAAAAAAAAGGTAGAAAACATCAGTCAACAATAACAATGAAATTTTTAAGCAAAATTAATCCAGATACCGACTCCAAACCCTGAGTGAGTGCCCCGCAAGGCTCAGTGGGTAGTTGTAAACCACTTGCACCGACCAGCGATCCGTGACTGGTTCAACAAAGCCCATGGTTTGTGCTATCCTGCCTGTGGGAAGCGCAAATAAAAGATCCCTTGCTGCCTGTCGTAAAACAGTAGCCTATGTGGTGACAGCGGGTTTCCTCTGAAAAACAGTGTCATAATGACCATATGTTTGACGTCCAAGAGCCGATGATAAGATAAAAAAAACAATCAATGTGCTCTAGGTGGCGTTGTTAAATAAAACAAACTTTTGTTCTTTCTTTTTTTCATCAACCTTTGCCTCAACACAACAGGAGGACCTCTTTTTCTTTTAAGTTTATTCAACCATGGCAAATTTAGACGTCATAACAGATATTTGCTAAACTTTCCTTGTTGAGTATATATACGTTTGCAGTAAAACACACAATTATAAAACGAACTAACAAGGATGTTGAAAAAACGATTACTTAGACATTTCATTGCATGCAACTTCCTTTGACATCAGTCATCTTGCTAATAACAGAGATGTATGTCTTTTAGCTGTGTCTTCAGCTGTTATCAATCCACTGATAGATATCTTTCAATTATAATTCAATTCTTCACCAAAACAATTATAAACCAAACTATCCAAAATCAAGAAGGGAGGTAACTTACCATTAAAATGCTTCACTTGTGACAGCTACACCTTCAACTGTCACCAGCCCGATGATAAATATCTTCCATCTCTTGATTCCACACGTCAACTAAAAAAAAAGGTAGAAAACATCAGTCAACAATAACAATGAAATTTTCAAGCAAAACACACAATTATAAAACAAACTATCAAACAATAACTAAAAAAATTTCAAGCAAAACACACAATTATAAAACAAACTATCAAACAATAACAATGAAATTTTCAAGCAAAACACACAATTATAAAACAAACTATCAAGAATACTGTAAAACGACGGACGGACTGACGGACGGATGGATGGACGGAGGGAGGGAGGGAGGGAGGGAGGGACAAGTATTTATCTTTTCCGGCGGAACAATTCGAACTGAATGCATGAGGAAAAAATGGCTGTCAAAGGACAAACTTTATTCAATATCACTTAGCTTCATCTGTCGCAAGGATGTTGATGAAATCTTCCAACTCTCGTAACCATGCCTCCAGCTGTCATCAGCCCAATGATAAGCATCTTCCATCTCTTGATTCCACACGTCAACTAAAAGACAACAATTTTGTAGAAAACATTCCTCAACAATAATAATATACTCAACAACGAAAGTTTAGCTAATGTTAAAAGAAATGGCATACCATTTATAAATGAACCTATTTTTATGAATTAGTATTCACATCTGAGATGTTTACCATTTACAAACAACATAAACTCATCAACCTTTGCGGCTGGTAGGTACTGGTTTCGGATGCCAGTCGAGGCATGGGATTTTTAATCCAGGTACCGACTCCAAACCCTGAGTGAGGGCCCCGCAAGGCTCAGTGGGTAGTTGTAAACAACTTGCACCGACCAGCGATCCATGACTGGTTCAACAAAGCCCATGGTTTGTGCTATCCTGCCTGTGGGAAGCGCAAATAAAAGTTCCCTTGCTGCCTGTCGTAAAACAGTAGCCTATGTGGCGACAGCGGGTTTCCTCTGAAAAACAGTGTCATAATGACCATATGTTTGACGTCCAAGAGCCGATGATAAGATAAAAAAAACAATCAATGTGCTCTAGGTGGCGTTGTTAAATAAAACAAACTTTTGTTCTTTCTTTTTTTTGATCAACCTTTGCCTCAACACAACAGGAGGACCTGGTTTTCTTTTAAGTTTATTCAACCATGGCAAATTTAGACGTCATAACAGATATTTGCTAAACTTTCCTTGTTGAGTATATATACGTTTGCAGTAAAAAACACAATTATAAAACGAACTAACAAGGATGTTGAAAAAACGATTACTTAGACATTTCATTGCATGCAATTTCATTTGACATCAGTCATCTTGCTAATAACAGAGATGTATGTCTTTTAGCTGTGTCTTCAGCTGTTATCAATCCACTGATAGATATCTTTCAATTATAATTCAATTCTTGACCAAAACAATTATAAACCAAACTATCCAAAATCAAGAAGGGAGGTAACTTACCATTAAAATGCTTCACTTGTGACAGCTACACCTTCAACTGTCACCAGCCCGATGATAAATATCTTCCATCTCTTGATTCAACACGTCAACTAAAAAAAAAAGGTAGAAAACATCAGTCAACAATAACAATGAAATTTTCAAGCAAAACACACAATTATAAAACAAACTATCAAACAATAACTAAGAAATTTTCAAGCAAAACACACAATTATAAAACAAACTATCAAACAATAACAATGAAATTTTCAAGCAAAACACACAATTATAAAACAAACAATCAAGAATACTGTAAAACGACGGACGGACTGACGGACGGATGGACGGAGGGAGGGAGGGAGGGAGCAACGGAGGGAGGGAGGGAGTAACGGAGGGAGGGAGGGAGTCAGGGAGGGACAAGTATTTATCTTTTCCGGCAGAACAATTCGAACTGAATGCATGAGGAAAAAATGGCTGTCAAAGGACAAACTTTATTCAATATCACTTAGCTTCATCTGTCGCAAGGATGTTGATGAAATCTTCCAACTCTCGTAACCATGCCTTCAGCTGTCACCAGCCCGATGATAAGTATCTTCCATCTCTTGATTCTACACGTCAACTAAAAGACAACAATTTTGTAGAAAACATTCCTCAACAATAATAATATACTCAACAACGAAAGTTTAGCTAATGTTAAAATAAATGGCATACCATTTATAAATGAACCTATTTTTATGAATTAGTATTCACATCTGAGATGTTTACCATTTACAAACAACATAAACTCATCAACCTTTGCGGCTGGTAGGTACTGGGTTCGGATGCCAGTCGAGGCATGGGATTTTTAATCCAGATACCGACTCCAAACCCTGAGTGAGTGCCCCGCAAGGCTCAGTGGGTAGTTGTAAACCACTTGCACTGACCAGCGATCCTTGACTGGTTCAAGAACGGCCATGGTTTGTGCTATCCTGCCTGTGGGAAGCGCAAATAAAAGATGCCTTGCTGCCTGTCGTAAAACAGTAGCCTATGTAGCGACAGCGGGTTTCCTCTGAAAAACAGTGTCAGAATGACCATATGTTTGACGTCCAAGAGCCGATGATAAGATAACAAAAACAATCAATGTGCTCTAGGTGGCGTTGTAAAATAAAACAAACTTTTGTTCTTTCTTTTTTTCATCAACCTTTGCCTCAACACAACAGGACGACCTGGTTTTCTTTTAAGTTTATTCAATCATGGCAAATTTAGACGTCATAACAGATATTTGCTAAACTTTCCTTGTTGAGTATATATACGTTTGCAGTAAAACACACAATTATAAAACGAACTAACAAGGATGTTGAAAAAACTATTACTTAGACATTTCATTGTATGCAAATTCATTTGACATCAGTCATCTTGCTAATAACAGAGATGTATGTCTTTTAGCTGTGTCTTCAGCTGTTATCAATCCACTGATAGATATCTTTCAATTATAATTCAATTCTTCACCAAAACAATTATAAACCAAACTATCC
Organism: Gigantopelta aegis; assembly: GCF_016097555.1. Lineage (NCBI taxonomy): Eukaryota > Metazoa > Mollusca > Gastropoda > Neomphalida > Peltospiridae > Gigantopelta > Gigantopelta aegis. Next base: position 29,070 of record NW_024535420.1, read on the forward strand.
AAAATCAAGAAGGGAGGTAACTTACCATTAAAATGCTTCACTTGTGACAGCTACACCTTCAACTGTCACCAGCCCGATGATAAATATCTTCCATCTCTTGATTCCACACGTCAACTAAAAAAAAAAGGTAGAAAACATCAGTCAACAATAACAATGAAATTTTTAAGCAAAATTAATCCAGATACCGACTCCAAACCCTGAGTGAGTGCCCCGCAAGGCTCAGTGGGTAGTTGTAAACCACTTGCACCGACCAGCGATCCATGACTGGTTCAACAAAGGCCATGGTTTGTGCTATCCTGCCTGTGGGAAGCGCAAATAAAAGATCCCTTGCTGCCTGTCGTAAAACAGTAGCCTATGTGGCGACAGCGGGTTTCCTCTGAAAAACAGTGTCATAATGACCATATGTTTGACGTCCAAGAGCCGATGATAAGATAAAAAAAACAATCAATGTGCTCTAGGTGGCGTTGTTAAATAAAACAAACTTTTGTTCTTTTTTTTTTCATCAACCTTTGCCTCAACACAACAGGAGGACCTGGTTTTCTTCTAAGTTTATTCAACCATGGCAAATTTAGACGTCATAACAGATATTTGGCTAAACTTTCCTTGTTGAGTATATATACGTTTGCAGTAAAAAACACAATTATAAAACGAACTAACAAGGATGTTGAAAAAACGATTACTTAGACATTTCATTGCATGCAACTTCATTTGACATCAGTCATCTTGCTAATAACAGAGATGTATGTCTTTTAGGTGTGTCTTCAGCTGTTATCAATCCACTGATAGATATCTTTCAATTATAATTCAATTCTTCACCAAAACAATTATAAACCAAACTATCCAAAATCAAGAAGGGAGGTAACTTACCATTAAAATGCTTCACTTGTGACAGCTACACCTTCAACTGTCACCAGCCCGATGATAAATATCTTCCATCTCTTGATTCCACACGTCAACTAAAAAAAAAAGGTAGAAAACATCAGTCAACAATAACAATGAAATTTTCAAGCAAAACACACAATTATAAAACAAACTATCAAACAATAACAATGAAATTTTCAAGCAAAACACACAATTATAAAACAAACTATCAAGAATACTGTAAAAAACGACAGACGGACTGACGGACGGACGGACGGAGGGAGGGAGTAACGGAGGGAGGGAGTGAGTCAGGGAGGGACAAGTATTTATCTTTTCTGGCGGAACAATTTGAACTGAATGCATGAGGAAAAAATGGCTGTCAAAGGACAAACTTTATTCAATATCACTTAGCTTCATCTGTCGCAAGGATGTTGATGAAATCTTCCAACTCTCGTAACCATGCCTTCAGCTGTCACCAGCCCGATGATAAGTATCTTCCATCTCTTGATTCTACACGTCAACTAAAAGACAACAATTTTGTAGAAAACATTCCTCAACAATAATAATATACTCAACAACGAAAGTTTAGCTAATGTTAAAAGAAATGGCATACCATTTATAAATGAACCTATTTTTATGAATTAGTATTCACATCTGAGATGTTTACCATTTACAAACAACATAAACTCATCAACCTTTGCGGCTGGTAGGTACTGGGTTCGGATGCCAGTCGAGGCATGGGATTTTTAATCCAGATACCGACTCCAAACCCTGAATGAGTGCCCCGCAAGGCTCAGTGGGTAGTTGTAAACCACTTGCACCGACCAGCGATCCTTGACTGGTTCAACAAAGGCCATGGTTTGTGCTATCCTGCCTGTGGGAAGCGCAAATAAAAGATCCCTTGCTGCCTGTCGTAAAACAGTAGCCTATGTGGCCACAGCGGGTTTCCTCTGAAAAACAGTGTCAGAATGACCATATGTTTGACGTCCAAGAGCCGATGATAAGATAAAAAAAACAATCAATGTGCTCTAGGTGGCGTTGTTAAATAAAACAAACTTTTGTTCTTTCTTTTTTTCATCAACCTTTGCCTCAACACAACAGGAGGACCTGGTTTTCTTTTAAGTTTATTCAATCATGGCAAATTTAGACGTCATAACAGATATTTGCTAAACTTTCCTTGTTGAGTATATATACGTTTGCAGTAAAAAACACAATTATAAAACGAACTAACAAGGATGTTGAAAAAACGATTACTTAGACATTTCATTGCATGCAACTTCATTTGACATCAGTCATCTTGCTAATAACAGAGATGTATGTCTTTTAGCTGTGTCTTCAGCTGTTATCAATCCACTGATAGATATCTTTCAATTATAATTCAATTCTTCACCAAAACAATTATAAACCAAACTATCCAAAATCAAGAAGGGAGGTAACTTACCATTAAAATGCTTCACTTGTGACAGCTACACCTTCAACTGTCACCAGCCCGATGATAAATATCTTCCATCTCTTGATTCCACACGTCAACTAAAAAAAAAGGTAGAAAACATCAGTCAACAATAACAATGAAATTTTTAAGCAAAATTAATCCAGATACCGACTCCAAACCCTGAGTGAGTGCCTCGCAAGGCTCAGTGGGTAGTTGTAAACCACTTGCACCGACCAGCGATCCATGACTGGTTCAACAAAGGCCATGGTTTGTGCTATCCTGCCTGTGGGAAGCGCAAATAAAAGATCCCTTGCTGCCTGTCGTAAAACAGTAGCCTATGTGGCGACAGCGGGTTTCCTCTGAAAAACAGTGTCAGAATGACCATATGTTTGACGTCCAAGAGCCGATGATAAGATAAAAAAAACAATCAATGTGCTCTAGGTGGCGTTGTTAAATAAAACAAACTTTTGTTCTTTCTTTTTTTCATCAACCTTTGCCTCAACACAACAGGAGGACCTGGTTTTCTTTTAAGTTTATTCAAGCATGGCAAATTTAGACGTCATAACAGATATTTGCTAAACTTTCCTTGTTGAGTATATATACGTTTGCAGTAAAACACACAATTATAAAACGAACTAACAAGGATGTTGAAAAAACGATTACTTAGACATTTCATTGCATGCAACTTCATTTGACATCAGTCATCTTGCTAATAACAGAGATGTATGTCTTTTAGCTGTGTCTTCAGCTGTTATCAATCCACTGATAGATATCTTTCAATTATAATTCAATTCTTCACCAAAACAATTATAAACCAAACTATCCAAAATCAAGAAGGGAGGTAACTTACCATTAAAATGCTTCACTTGTGACAGCTACACCTTCAACTGTCACCAGCCCGATGATAAATATCTTCCATCTCTTGATTCCACACGTCAACTAAAAAAAAAAGGTAGAAAACATCAGTCAACAATAACAATGAAATTTTCAAGCAAAACACACAATTATAAAACAAACTATCAAACAATAACTAAGAAATTTTCAAGCAAAACACACAATTATAAAACAAACTATCAAGAATACTGTAAAACGACAGACGGACTGACGGACGGATGGACGGAGGGAGGGACGGAGTGGAGGACGGAGGGAGGGGGGTAACGGAGGGAGGGAGTGAGTCAGGGAGGGACAAGTATTTATCTTTTCCGGCGGAACAATTCGAACTGAATGCATGAGGAAAAAATGGCTGTCAAAGGACAAACTTTATTCAATATCACTTAGCTTCATCTGTCGCA
>NW_024535421.1:0-13078 GCF_016097555.1 Gigantopelta aegis
TGTGTTAGAGTAAAGTCTATAACGGGAGTGGGGTACACATGCCACTTTTTATCTTTGTCCTTTATATAGCGAGATAGTAGGATAAAACCACGTTTTTTTTGTCTTCAAGTAGGGGCATTGCCCTCACTGGCCCGCTGGTTGCTATGGACCTGAGTGTTAATGTGTTGAGTCAGATTCAAAGATCATCAAGACGCTGTCATAGTCATGTTGTTGATTTGAAAAAAGCTGTGAGGCCTCACAAGATTAGAAATACATTGTTCTCCATAGCTTTATAATAAATGGAATGGCTCTGGAGTATTATACTGGAGAATGAGTCTAAGGACAACAGCACCCTTCACTATCCCTCATAGACTATCGTTTTGCTGCACAACGTTAACAAAACCTAAAATTAGTCTCCACAGAAAGAAAGAAAAATATAGGAATTGATCAATTAATCTAGATAATATGCTAAAAATAAATCAGTTGTTCGAAATGTTACACAATATTTTCATTTACTGACGTGTTCTCCAGAACATTGACATGTACACTCACAACATTTCATCCACTGCCTGTGATTGTAAAAGTTCACTGTTCTGCTATTAACCAGTCAATGTTCTGAAGAATGAGTCTATAATTTTAAACATTTAGAAGCTATAGTTTCCAGCGATTCTTGGAATTTGAAATGTGGATGAACATTTCATGAGACTGATTTATTTCTAAGTATATTGCCTAGACTGGTTGAATCAGTTCTCTTGTTTGTTTATTCCAAATACAGAAGCACCTTTTCATGCTTTGTTTCTCTGGAGTCCATTTTGGGCTTTGTCTATAACCATGACAAATCGACAGTGTTTCCTCACCATGTGTTTCTTGTGACCATGACAGTGAAAGCGTGTTTATGTTCCTTGAAAAAGCAGACCCAAAACATTAATAGTTGAGGTCCGTGGTCTGGTTTAGAATTGAAAAGCAAGGCCCTCTAACAATTTTGGTCATTTAAATCGAGCACTAGTTTGAAGATATATTAATTTAGCAAAAATATACATCTTATGTTTGACTAAAAACAAAAGATGTAAGAAATGTAAACTGAAACTCCAACCATTTGTTATATTTACTAGTCTATATATTGATACAAATACCAGGAAATCTAGGTATTATTATTTACTACACAATGTTATGAACATAATACAAATTCGTGTGTTGAGGGCGGTAGCACAATGGTAAAGTACTGGCCTGATTTGTGGCTGCTCTAGAGTTGATCGTCGTTTGGAGTCCTATTTGGCTTATTTCTCGTTCCAGCCAATGTTCCACAACTGAAATAAATACTGCGGCATGTACAGCCCTGACTTTAGATTAATACATATAAAATCACACGGAGTATCACATGAAGTGGCAGTAGCTTTATAACTATATAACTATAAGTAAAATGTGTCGAATGCATCGTTAAATAAAACGCTTCTTTAATTTTCTTTCAAAATATGTAAGCTATATTAATTAATGTTATATGTATAATTTTTAAACTTATTATTATGTGCAAATCACTCATCTGATACAATTGTAACTTATATTAATGAAATAAAAATCCTTTAGAATAGCAGCTCAAGCTGTCACGATGGCTAAATTTGGACAAGGGTCTGGAACTATCTACCTTGATGATCTAGCTTGCACAGGAAATGAAACATCCATCCTACAGTGTTCTGGTTCGCCTATTGGTCAAACAAGCTGTGGCCACTCAGAGGATGCAGGTGTTATCTGCAAAACAGGTACGCGGATCATTTGTCACTGTTCACACAAAACACGCTGTTGCTGCTGTTGTTTCTACCATGTATGTATATGCCTTTGTCCTCTGTGCTTGCTTTCGTACCTGCAACTACTAAAATCAAAACTTATATACAGACGGTATTCGAACCTGCATTCGTGCACGCCCGTGTGTATGACTGTTTGTGTGTGTGTGTGTGTGTGTGTGTGTGTGTGTGTTGCGTGTGGGTTTGTGTGTGTGTGTGTGTGTGTGTGTGTGTGGGTGTGTGTGTTGTGTGTGTATGCATGTGTGTGTGCTCGTTTGTATTTCAAACAAAATATATTGATGTCTCACTTTGTCATGGCTACTATTTCTTCATTCCATCGGTACAGTCGGATAATGACCATGGGGCCATTCCCCCGACCCATCATATATCTTTATTCCACCTTATATATTGGCATAGTTTAGGGTTCTAATGGGACCTAATACGGTGGAGTTAATTTAGGTAGTCCCAAAACCTTAAAACATAACAAACACTGTCCCTTATTTCACCCCACCAACCCCCTCCCATAATCCCCCCAACCCCTCAAAAAAATAAAATAAAATCCACACACAAAATAAAACAACCCCAAAACAAAACCAAAATAAACCAAAACAACAAACAAATACAAATAAAAAAACCCACACACACAACAATAACAGAACACCACAAAACGACAACAATCTTAGACCTTGTTTAAAAGTCAAGAATTGGAATTTCAATTTGAGTATGTATGCAATAGATTGATGAAAGAAGGGAGGTTAGAGTTGAAAATGGGCAGAATTTTGAAATTAGCAATTAGTAAACAAAATTAATAGAATTTAAAAATAAATAAATAAATAAAAAGTTACAAGCCAAACATAAAAAGAATTGACTGCTCGGCCGAATATTTATATAATTTGGGACTATTTAATAATATTAAAAAAAGAAAGTAATTTCGACATAAAATTTTGAATGCAGATCTAAAAGTTTAAAGTCCGATATATATGTCCACGTGAGTGGCCTCGTTAAGGCCGTTTGGGTACACAGCTTATAGGGACGAGATGGGTTGCATCCATTCAAGAAAACCCCTAGATTGACAGTCATTAGACGTTGAAGGTGTAGTGCTGTACTGAAATACAGATCTTGAGAAGCCGAATCCGTCTGAACGAGATAGCGTATCAGACTAGGGTTTAGTCCAGTCGTCATGGGTTGGTATAGTGGTGCGGACGGGCCCGACTCTGGAGGATACAAGATGGTATCACTATAAATCAAAGTAAAGTCTAGAAAAGAGTAGTAGGGGCCGACCCCGCTTCCTATTTCTTCTTAGTGGGGCAGTCAATCTTCCAGTGCTGCTAGGACAGGCTCGGACATGTAGAGACTAAACCCGAACAACCGTGGCGTTCTGCAGAATGACCGTCATACGAGTCACGAAAAAACAAGTCGATATAGTCAGCCGGAGAAATGACGTGAAGGCAAGGAATCTCGCTAAAAAAGAATCCAACTTGGTGGTGCAGGCTGTCGAAACGTTCAATCAGTTCCAATGGCCACATACATTCCAATAGAAAACTTCATTTCGCTGACAAAAACAACGAAATGAAGGATCCCTCAATCGAGCACACAAAAGCACGTGCAGTGTGCACAAGCGAAACAGACACGTCTTACTGCGTCGAGCTCCAGACAGGGAATGATTTGCTTAGGGCTGCAATATACCGTTCCTTGTTTGGATTCTTATAAGTTGTTCAACAATTATGTAATACTTTAAGGAGGATAGGGTATCATGTGATACATTATGAAGTGCTATCGGAAAGAAGGAGTGTTTGTCAACAGATATATAACATTTTCATTGCTATATATAAAGCAAAATGCAGCCAGTCAGTGTGATTTTGTTTAACAAATTAGTTTCTATCTATTAGTAAACCCAAACAAACATAAGTACCGACAGAAAATCGAATAATGTTGGTCAGGTCACATCAATAGTTACGTGATTTTAGCGTTACAAAATGATTCATGGGAAAAGTAGTATAAAAAAGCCAGATTTACATAACATAATTTTTTTGAATTCTGAAGTTTAGGAATCCAATCCAATCACTGTCATTGCTGATGATGTGCTACTTGTCTCTTCAAAACAGATACTCTCAGCATCTCGCTAAAAATAATTATTTTCATTTGAGATTTCCGTAGCCGTAGCTGCATTCATGTTTCTATTCACTGTAACACCTGCTATGGTAGTAAATATTCATTGGTCTGTTTTGATTGAGTTTTTGTCCTGAAACATCAAATTAAAAAAACACTTTCATTGCCATTTATTTCGTGAGTGGCGTGTGTCTCATCTTAATGTTCTTGATTTAAACTGTATTTGTGGGTTATTGAGACTTGGTCACACATATCTCGCACCATAATTCATTTTATTTAAATCTTGACTTGTCATTATAATGTTATGTTTTGAACGAGGTTCTGTCCTGCAAAAACAAAATTAGAAAACACTGTCATTGCCATTTCTTTTGTGAGTGACTTGTTCTTAATCTTAATGCTTTTGATTTAATCTGTATTTGTGGGTTATTGATTGGCATCAGCCATTGGTGGGTATGTTGGCACATAAAGCAGACAGTATGTGCATTGACACTCGGTCATGTCTTGGTATCATATGATTCACACATATCTCTCACAATAATTAATTTTATTTAAATCTTGGCTTGTCATTATAATGGCCGTGTCATTATAATGTTTTAAATTGAATATTAATAATTAATGTTCCTTGTGGCTTCAGTGGCAGATATGTCTTCACCAGTGCGGTTGGTAAACGGTATGAACAGCTATCAGGGAAGAGTTGAAGTTTTCCATGATGGTCAGTGGGGATCAGTCTGTGATGATGGTTTTGGGGAGGAAGAAGCTCGGATTGTTTGTCGCAGTTTAGGCCTCCAGAGGTTTGTAGTTGATTTCATAATGCGTCTATACGTATGTGTTGTGTCTGTCTGTCTGATTCATTGTAGCAGTCACGACTTCGTCCAAAGTTCCCTTTGACTCTTATCTTGTATACAGATGCTATTTTTTATTGTAGAAACTATTTTATCATTTAATTTTGTATATGCTTTTTTTTTAACTAACATGTGGTAGTTGTTCGCATGCTTATGTGCTCCTGTCTAGACTGTGTTAGCTTTTGAACCTATGTTTCCCTTTGTCTCTATTTGCAGTTTTAATACTATGTCATATCAAGGTGCTCACTTTGGAGAAGATGCAGGGCCGATATGGCTTGACGATGTTGATTGTACAGGGAATGAGGACGTTTTGGACCAGTGCTCGTTTCCTCTCTGGGGGAAACACAACTGTGGACATAGCGAGGATGTGGGAGTTAGCTGTCAGTGTAAATAGCTTAGTCTGGATGAGCAGACTTTAATTTATTGTTATATTGCTTTGATTAAGAAAACTAAAACCATGGTCATGATGACGTGTGGTGAAGGCTTGCCTCATCACATCTTTTTTCCCACCACCATCTTTTATTACATATTTTCCTGTCGCCCCATAAATAATTAAGCCAGTGTGTGTGCCTCCCCCCCCCCCCCCCCAAATAAATCCTGGTTAGCATTTATTTAAGGATACCATGATATCTGCATTAACAATAACACACACACACAGATAGCGAGAGAGAGAGAGAGAGAGAGAGAGAGAGAGAGAGAGAGAGAGAGAGAGAGAGAGAGAGAGAGAGAGAGAGAGAGAGAGAGAGAGAGAGAGAGACTGCTTTTTGCCAGGCATGTTCCGTAGAAAAGTGTACGGTGTACCCCACTGCAACAATATTCCATTGAATATCATAGCTGCAACACTTATTCATATTACATTAAAGATACAGGTATTTGCTGGTAATGTGAGATGCAGTTAATACTATGTTTAATTGTACTAGGATTTCCTCAGATGAGCTTTTTGTGTATAATTGTCTGGCGTCCGTCCGTTGTCCGTCAACTTTTCTATCTTTTTTGATGTCTCCTACTACAGTTTTGATTAGATATTTATAAAACTACGTACTTGGATTTCTTGGGACCATATCCAATTTCTAACTGTTGTTAGTGTTAAAAAATCTAGTTAAATTTAACATATGTTTTCTCCTAGAGTTTTGATTGAGTTGACACATATACACTCAGAGGGTAATTAAAAAACAAAATTAAAATATGATAATTTATTTAAATCACTCGGCCGATATATAAATGTTCAGGTATGGCCAATTCATCCTGGGATCACTTGCTTTTGGTGGACTTTCTGGAATTTATTTATCTAGAACATAATTAGAACACCAGAGCTGATTATATCGGTGCAGTCGGTGCACATTTTATCGGGGGGGGGGGGGGGGGGGGGGGGTAGCATTAAGAACAACAAATTTGAACCAGAATGTAAATGACGTATAGGCCTACTCGATTCCTGCTATCAAAAGTAGGCAATATTGACACATGACCTCTCCCAGGATTCGTTGCAATAAACTGGAAATATTCGGAACTCCGAAGTGGTCTATTACAAAGTTGTTGCACATTAATCAGAACCGTTATCTATTCCTATATCTTAGCAAAAATGTCTACTCCTTTATAAAGGACCGGTACCTACAACTGGTTATGACCAAAGCACCCGTTTTTGAAAAACACATTTAGAATGTTTATAAAATATTAGATCTGAATGACAAAACTGCTGTCTACATTCAAGACCGTATTTCCGCATAATGCGGTGTCAAATAGGTATTTGGCAAAATTGTAATTAATTCCATAAATCTCCATCTAGTGACTCTTTTATAGGAGGACAACCACTCTCGAGGATATCCATTACTAGACAATACATCATTGTTGTACTGCCACAGAGGATTGTCATGCAAGACTAGTGTACTAAATCAAAACAAACACAGAAAAGAACTCATTGGAATGCATATAGCTGTGATAACATGTACTCATTAATCAGTGTCAAAATTGTCATAAGAGAAAGCAATTTTATTTATGTATTCATACTGTATTTGCATCACTCCAGTTAGAGCCATGTATACCCACCCCCAAACGTGTGAGAAATAGTAGAATATTATACGTTTGGTAAAATAATAACTAATTCTGATGTTCTGCTCTTGATATACGAACACATTTAGAGGGGAAAAAATATATAATTTTCGATATTAACGCTCGGAAAGAAATATGGTTCATTTGAATCTTAACTCTCCTTCTTCGTGTTCGTGTTCTTCACATTCAGTATATTTGTGTCCTCAAAATTCGATTAATTTTTACTGCATTCATCGCCACAAAATTGTTCTTCGATTGTTCTGGGTTGTGGTCGAACGTTTTGTCGCTGGTACTGTCATATGCTGGAAATATTTTTAATATATACGCTGGAATTGGATGTTCTATGTTGCATGGCAATGGAGTGTTACAACCACTTTGAGTTTATAGAGATGTGCAGCTAGTATTCTGTACGCGCATAGCTTATTCTCTTGTGCATACTTTTGAATCTCTGTGGTGAAACTCCTGCGCATTTAGGAAATAACCATATGGAATTTTTAGATTTGCGGGTATTATTTTCTATTTGATGCAGCAAATGTAATTTTTAAAGGGACATTCCTGAGTTTGCTTCATTGTAAGATATTTCCGAAAAATAAAATATTTCTACTATTAAACTTACATATAAAATATCTTTTCTTGTTTAGAATATCAATGTCTGTATATTCAATGTGTTTCTGGCCGTCTTAATATTTGTAAGTAGGCCAAACTGGATTTTGTCTTCAAATCATTTCGTACGTACGAAAACAAATATTTTAGGAAATAAAATGAAATTTAACCTAGTACAAATAGCAGAACCATCAGAAACACGTTTAATATACAGCCACTAATATTTTATGCAGAACAATATATTTGATACGTAATTACAATGGATAAAAAGTCTGTGTTAGTCGTTAACATATTAAAAATTGCAGCAAACTCAGGAATGTCCCTTTAATGAAACATTTGCGGTCATCAAATAGACAATAGCACCCACACATCTGAAAACTCCATATGCTTATGTCCATTGTATACGTAATCGTTTTTCTACAGAACTAACTGTATATTTGGTATTTCTTGACAAACATACCTGGCTACAATCTAACTGTAGACTCTTGAACCATCAACTTGGCCAGTTTCAATTGCTAATGTCGTCACTTTCTAACGACGACATTAGCTTTCCGGGTGTTATTTTCATTGGATTCCAGAAAAAAATAAATCACAATGCAGAACACACTCTCCATCAGTTTACAATTAGTAGTACTTCATCATTTTAGATGAAGTGACAGACTTCATAACTGTGGTGGCAGTAGTCTTGGCGAGTTGCCATCGGTGGGGTAGGGTATGCTCACCTTTTGCAAACACCTAATATCATCACTTTTATGACAGCGATTCATGAGTGCATGTCACCACAGCTGTACTATTCTAATGAGTTCTGTCCGTTACAAATTTTGATTTAGTAAACTAGTCTGTGAATGACAATCGTTTTTGTGGCTGTGCAAGAGGGGTGAAAACTCCAGTAAATGACCTCCTCATGAGTGGCTGTCCTCCAATAGACGAGGCATTAGATAGAGATTCATGAAATCAACCACTATTGTGTCAAATGTCCATTCGACTCTGCATTGTCTACAATGGTAGAGTCACATGGAAGAGTACTTCCTGTTCCTGATCTCCATGTTGCAGTTCCCTTTTATGAGAGTCTCCATCTCTCGGAGTGATATTCTACGACTGTATTGTTGATATTCACATGCTTGTTTGGGCTAAAGAAAGAACTGTTCAAACATAGTCATTTAATAATTTTACGCTATAAGTGTATTAAAAAAAAAACATTATGCTTCTGAATATATCTGACAAAGCCTTCATCTTAGTTGCATCGCTCGATAAGATTGAGTCTCACCACCAGGTGCATATCTATCGAATAACTGACACTTCCAGGATGATATAAAAATGTGTTTTGTTTAACGACATCACATTGATTAATTATTAACAATTGGCTATTGGATGTCAAACATTTGGTAATTCTGACTCGTAGTTATCAGAAGAAACCTGCTACATTGTTCCTAATGCTGCAGGTGATTTTTTGTATGCACTTTATGTCTGTAGGAGGAACGCATTATTGTCATGTGGATATAAAAAAAAACATATCTGTGAGTCTGCTGCATTTTACGATCTTTTTGATTAGTGATATTCGTTGCAGCAAATCAATTCGCTTTTCATTGTCTTTCCTTAACAGCGTTTATATCTCGTTTTTTATGCGGCAACTTTGCATTGAAAGCTTATATCCTTTGGCTCTCGTCCAGTCAACATGGCTGCTGCAACAATGTGGCACAAACTGCAAGACATTCTAAAATAAAAAATGCCCTAACTTTTATGTCCTTTCAAACAAATCTTAAATATATTTGTTCAAGCAATACTTTTAAATATACTTACCTAATATTACTGCTTTTAATTTACCCTCATTAGTTGTACTACTAGCTTATGTTTACTGTTGTGCTTATTACTATATGTGTTTTATATTTTATTCCTGCAACCATACATTGTTAATTATATACAGTAATGTTATTCGAGCATAAATGAGTATGGAGGTTAGCGCTATACAAGTGAACTTATTATTATTATTATTATTATTATTATTAGAATCGTTTAACTACTAAACTTAAATACCAAATACACCTTCTTGTTTAGAATATCAGTGTTCATTTATCTAATGTGTTTCTGGTTGTCCTAGCGTCTGTTCAAAATGGATTTTACACCTCAGTAGTTTCATATGCACGACTAAATATATATTAGGAAGTAAACCAAAATTCGAGCTACTACACACACTTTGATCCACCTTCTAATACTTACACAGACAGCCCACTACATCTATAAGCACGACGAGAAGCATACTGTATACAGATACTGACAACCTGAACAAGAAAATATCTTAGCCAATAAAATTGATCTATTAGAGGAAAATATCTTACCATGGTAGGTGTGTGTGTGGGGGTGGGGGGGGGGGGGGGGGGGGGGGGGGGGGTGGTGGATGGGGGGTCCGTTTAGGACTATGGTGAGGTACTTCGTGGGCGCGAAGCGTTGGCGAATATTGAAAAAAGTCAAACCCCCATACCCCGATCCCCCATTATCTACGGGCCTGTTATATGCACTTTGTGTTCTTTCAGATGGCCCAGATACCATCACTAGCACTTTCAATCCAATATTACCTAATGGAATCCCAGAAGGACAGAACCTGACTGTGAACTGTTTTGCTGACTGTAATCCTACATGTTCATTCTCCTGGATGCTGGGGAATCGAGTGATGAGTACAACGTCCAGATTAAACCTGATAACCATCAGTCGCAATCAGATGGGGAATATATACACGTGTATAGTGAACAATACTGCTATACAAAAGTCGAGTAGTCACCGGTTTGTTTTGACAGTTTACTGTGAGTACAATATTTGCATAAATAAAATTATGTGTTGATTTTGATAAAGGAAACTAAGAAAGTTAACTGAACATTACATACTGATGGGCAGAAATAGAGAACACATAAATAGTAAGAGCAAATATTTACTGCCAGTGAATCCCTCATCCTGAGCTCCTGAACGTTAACCACTTTACTGATAGTCAATCCCACAGTACTGACATTCAATTCCACGTAACATTTCTGTATTTTGTTTTAGAGGCATACCTACCCTATTAGTAAATTAAATTGTAGTTTAAAAAACCCACGTGTTTTCTTCTTTCAAGTGGAAACAGATATTTATTAACATTTTCAGATGGCCCAGACGTTGTAGATTTCAGTGGACAATCACCTGGTAAGGTAATGGAAGGTGAAAACGTGAATGTTAACTGCTCTGCGGACTGTAACCCGCCATGCTCCCACTTCTGGTCACTGGGGGATGAATGGATCACATCCAGTTCTTGGTTAAAGCTTTCCAGCACCAACAGGAGTGAGACGGGAGGTGTGTACACGTGTACTGTGAACAACACTCTTACACACAAGTCGGCAAGAAGGCAGTTCAAACTTACAGTATACTGTGAGTATGTCCTAATAGCTTGGAATTTAGTAACGTTCATACAAACATATTAATGAACTTTGTAATGCATAGGGTATTAATACGCACACATACATAAATACATATATAGGAAGCACTTCTAATGTAATCAAAGTATGTGGCATGTTTCAGATCACATACTTTCAGAGTTAGGCAACTTTGCAAATTAGATGTAAATTATCGAAGTCACAATACTACATTTATTGACATTTAAGTAAACAAACTATGATGACACGCCATAATTGACGTATGCATTCAGTCTTCAAAGAAAAACACATTTCATTAGCAACTTTGCAGCGATTAAAAAACAAAAAACGGTATGCACTTGTTTAGTTTTTACGTAAGTGTATCAAAATGACGTCATTACTATTCAAAACGACACATTCTTAGGTCATTTGAATATTGAGTAATGGCTGACTGCAATTAATGTATTAGGGCAGTTCCCTTTTATTTATTGCTAGCTACAAGATTGTAATTATTCAGGTGCTGTTAAAGGAAAAGGGAAGACGAATGAGCTCATTATGTCAATCTATGGCTTCATCCTGCTGGGTTTCATTCATCAACAATCCAGAAATGATGACTCCCTGTTTCTAAGGCAAATGATAGATGTATGGTACAACAATGTACCACGGACGGGTGATCGATTTGGCTTGACACTGAGACCAGTAGACATACACGTTATGTGTAAGGGGTAGGAGTATCAACAATTAGGTCTGCATACCGCGCTAAAGGGTTGGTGAAGATGTGGTGGTGTTTTTTTATTTACGTAACATTTTCAAACCCATGTGTCATTTATATTAATCAATTAGGCCTAAACAAATTGTGTGTGTCTAAAAATCCGACCCTTCCTTAGGAAAAAGACCGACATGTTTTGGCCATTAACTATTAACCCACTTATCAGAATGATCTTTATTTGGTTTTGGTTTTGTTTTGTGCAATGAAACATGCCCATTTTAATACTTGTGGACGGATTATCGATCACACCCTACACACATGCGACAAAACGCCCCATACCTTTTGAGAAACACACAAAAAGAGCAACTAAACCAACAAACTAACAAGACGTACTTCAATTTTCAAGGGTTTTTTTTTTTTTAAATTCACGAACTATTTGACTAGTTCCCGAATTTGTCACTTGGTTTAACATGAAGCGCCTAAACCAGGATATTATTTGCCTGATCACATGTCTCTGTTACATATTAGTAAATTAAATTGTGGTTTAAAAATACACGTGTTTTCTTCTTTCAAGTGGAAACAGATATTTATTAACATTTTCAGATGGCCCAGACGTTGTAGATTTCAATGGACAATCACCTGGTAAGGTAATGGAAGGTGAAAACTTGAGCGTTAACTGCTCTGCGGACTGTAACCCGCCATGCTCCTACTCCTGGTCACTGGGGGATGAATGGATCACATCCAGTTCTTGGTTAAAACTTTCCAGCATCAACCGGAGTGAGACGGGAGGTGTGTACACGTGTACTGTGAACAACACTCTTACACACAAGTCGGCAAGAAATCAGTTCAAACTTATAGTGTACTGTGAGTATGTTTTGATAGCTTGGAATTTAGTAACGTTCATACAAAAACATGAATGAACTTTGTAATGCACAGGGTATGAATACGCACATATACATAAATACATATAGAGGAAGCACTTCTAATGTAATCAAAGTATGTGGCATGTTTCAGATCACATACTTTCAGAGTTAGGTAACTTTGCAAATTAGATGTAAATTATCGAGGTCACAATACTACATTTATTGACATTTAAGTAAACAAACTAGGAGGACACGCCATAATTGACGTATGCATTCAGTCTTCAAAGAAAAATACATTTCATTAGCAACTTTGCAGCGATTAAAAAAAAAAAAAACGGTATGCTCTTGTTTAGTTTTTACGTAAGTGTATCCAAAATGACGTCATTACTATTCAAAATGACATATTCTTACGCCATTTGAATATCGAGTAATGGCTGACTGGAATTAATGTTGCTTATGCAGTTTACAAAATCATGTTGTATTAAGCTTGATATTATGTGTTAAAAATATTATTTCTCTCCTGTGTTTCGGCATTGTCAATGTCACATATTAGGAATAAACATAATATATAACCCCAGAGGGCACTTACAAACAAACAACAACAGTTATTGACGTAAGCCATAATTAATAATTGCAAACTGGCTGATCACTATTATGTTTTGTTTTGTATTGTTTGTATTGTTATACCATTTAATAACATCCACAAATGAAAATTAAAATAAACAAAACAATTTTTAAAATCTATAAATGAAGAAATAAAGAAAAAAATGAA
>NW_024535422.1:0-20169 GCF_016097555.1 Gigantopelta aegis
TCCCTTATTACATAATTACATAACAGTTACAAAGGTATTAGTAATTGATCGGACAAATAGTTGTGTAGTATATATTTATTAGTCTGTTTGTTGGTAATATATAACAAGTGTAACATAAATTGTTATTTATATATGTAACATAAATGATAAATTAGTGTGGTTAATTGACTACATAACAATAGTTAATAAACTTAATATTACAATAATTATATGTTAATATAGATGTGATACAAAGACAGAAGTGTGTACCAGTAACAGTCAAACAAGTAAGTAAAAATAGTGAGGTGTTCTATGATGACTGTTCTATAATATGAATAATTATGGTTTTAATGAGTTCATATTTTATAATAAAATGTATTAACGTAAATAAGGAAGAGTAGGTTAATTTGAGATGAATAGTATATATAGTAAATATAGGTAATAATTCAGTTCAACACTCTATAAATCTAACAAATATAGAACAGACCACATTGTTACTCAACTCAAATAATGTAAGTGAGTGATATAATATTGTGCCAATATTTAACATTAACCCCATAAAGTGGAAGGATTAGCTTTCGTCTTTTAGAGGCAAATCAAGTACCTCAGACAACATTTTATAGTTGAATAATTGAACTATAGACAGCAAATTATTGAAGTCAGTAGTGTAGAGAAAGAATTGACTATATCAGTCAAACTACTACAATTTAAAACTTGGGAATAATATGTAATATCTAAAATATGTCATTATTTGAATATACAAACTTTTTAAACCAGCATGTCACTGCTAATAACCTTGCTATGACTTCAATTAAGAGCTGGCAAACACAATTCAAAATCTAATTCTTGCCTTAAATCGTAATGAATATCCATTTTACATGTACATAACTGTTTTAATGACGACTACAAGATCATCGCGGTATATCATACAGTGACAGTGGATTACTTGAGGGATATGGTCCAATAACTTCTTGCGTGAATAAAGTTCATGGGGGGGAATTTTATAATAATATTATTATCAGTACATTGCTATGGTTACCTTCATACTTGATTTTACAGTGAAATGTACAATTTATAAAGTAATCATAATCATAAACATAAAATTATTTAAGGTCAGATGTACCATATTAACTTCTTAATATTTTATCACACCATATGCAGCACATGTGGTAACTCTAGTTCAGTAGTAGGTAGTGTATAGTGATCATATCAACATCCTCATGTGAAGAGATATAAACGTGATGAGGAAACAATATCTGTTAGTGAATAAAAGGAGATTGGGATCAATACCTAACAATGTAATAACATATTATATCAATGGGATTCCTTACTTAATAATATCTATCTAAACACACAACACACACTGTTATTGGTCAATATTATATCATTACCATATGCAGTACATGTGGTTAATCTCTAGTGTCAGTAGTATGGATGGTAAGTAGTAATATTCCATATGGGTTATACCAGTCATCACTTGATGGTGTAAGTATTAGTAGTGACTTATATAAGAGTTGGTATATAAAATGTAAAAATTGTAAGTTAACTGAGTACCTGTTCTTTCGTTGACTTAGTTTTTTTCTTATCCCATATATCATATATAAAGTACTCAGTACAGTACATACCAGTATTAGAACGACACACCCACGAGACTACCGTAATATACCTACAATTGTAGTGATATATTAGAGTGAACTAGGACTAGAAGTTATCATACTTAGTATTACCTATTATTAGACCCTTTGAGCACTCCTTGCTGTAATAGTAATAATATGTACTCAATTGTTATTAATATTAATAATAACTTACTATTATTACAGTCTGTACATTAGTGTAGTGGTGCATGGAGATGATGATATAACATTAGTATTAATGAGGATGTATTAATTAATGGGTACACTTGATGTAGTTAGTTGTGTTGGAGTAAGAGGAAGGAGATAGTCAGTCACTAATTGATAATCAGTTTACAGCATACACAGTAGTATATGGTACTTGCATAATCCATATCATAAGACATTGTCAATTATAGTTCTGGTATATATCCTGTCACACATTTACTAGCGAGTAATGGTATCTACTGATTTTCGCACTATGGGCAATATTACCACTGTAGTAGTCTGAGTTATATTCAAGATAAACATCCTTGTGAGGGACTACCCTCAAAAATAATAAACAAGTAAAAAACAAACCTGTCCAGACTCCTCTGTAAAACTACCTCTTGTACAATCAAATGGTAGTAAATAAAAAATATTAATACCAATTAATCTGATTAAACAAACTTACAAAATGGTTGAACTGATGATTTAAAAGATATACAGTTATATGTTAAAGTCAAAACAATTACTCCATGTTTGTCTACCAGTAATGTCAATTATCATATTCCAATTAACTTAATTTCCAACATATTCATGTTACTTTCATCACACAGTAAATGTAGTTTCCAGTTACTATTAGTTAAAGTGATAACATACTAATGATGGCTGTAGTGAAGACATAGTCTAAATAAAATATATATAAAAGGTATATGATATTTATATAAGAGAAAGTTATCATACCTCTTTACAATATAGTTGATCAGATATGGGTCATTTGATAATCTTTTAGGGAGTCATTTTTTTCTCATAGTTAGTAATTGTATCTAGTAGAGTCAAGTAATTGATAATTTAAAACATCGAAAGCATTTACCTTCTGGTACTATAACTGATATAATATTTATCTCTCCTTCTCCAGCTGAGTTATTAACCCGCTACACTAATTGTATATGGACAAATGGACTGGGACAATACTGCCATGATGTAGAAGATGTAGTGTTCTGTTGTAACGTAGTTCTCTCCATAAGTAACATTATAGATAATCAGGTATGGATACCAGAGAGAAAGGAGGAGAACAAGAAAAACAGTTTATATTATGACTTTGGACATGACATATCAATGTTGTTGACAGCAGCTAGTTTAACCTAATGAGAGGAGATATGATGACATATATCAGAGAGGTGTTACCTTGTATTCGCAGAGTAGAATTATAAGGTGTATTAGTAAAGACTGTCATTCAAACAAATCCTGCAGCAAACAACATGTCACTACAGTATTATTTAACTGAGGATATCCAGGTATAGTCAGATTGACTGTGGTGTCCTGCTCCATTCGTAACAATACCAAGTTGTGTAAATATTGTCATTATCAGAAGTGGTTCCATTAACAAGCCAAGTAACAGTGAACCAGTATGATCCACTGAACATGGTAATGTGCTAGTTGATAGAATGCAACTATTAGGAGATAGAGTAAATCTGAAAGGAAAAGATAATAATAAAAATAAATAAAATAGTACATTCGTTATTTATATAATCATACCTGTAATTTTTAATATAATAGATACTAAACAATGTCAGTAGTAAACCATGTTGTCTCACTAGATCAAACGGAGTTAACATTACGTCATTATTACATCACTACAAAACATTGTTAATAATTAGATGACAGATATCGTATATCTTATATAATTTGAATATAATCGGTTGTGTTTATTTTAACAAAATATTACAGTAGTTGTCATTAGTGTGGTGTTTATAAATTAAAAAGTATTTGTCTACTTGTCTATTTAGATATTGTCAATGGTAACACACAGATCAAAACAATATTAAAACACACATAACCACAATACAGATCCATACTGAGTGTATCATTACATCATTAGTACATCACTACATAGTATAGGAACATAATGATAACGTTAGTAACAATAGTATTATATTTATTAAAAAGTGACATAATAAGTTTGTTGTAGTATATATTATAATTACTTAATTTATTTGACAAATATTATCAATTGCTATTATTATATGTAACAAAATTAATAAAGTAAGTGTTGTTTGGTTGAATATATATAAATAGTAATTACTTTAATGTTCAAAAAATGATCTATAGTTGATAAAAAAGGCAGACATTTTGCCAGTCACCCATGAAACAAGTGAGTAAAAGTAGTCATGTTGTTTTGAGGTAATTCTTTATAATGATAATAGTTGGTTATATTGAGTTCATATTTTATAGTAGATATAGTAACATGATTAATTCATAGTTTTTTATTGTAATATTTTAGACTGAAGTGACACAATCACTTTTGTCTTCCATGTACCAATATTGTATATTCCTTTAAATTTATTACAACAATATCAATAAATGTTCCAGTATTGTAAAATAGTTTCCAGTACTGGTGAGTTAGTTGGAGAGATATAATGAGGCTCGCCATATTGTAGTATAGAGAGCAAATGAATCTGAAATAAACTAAATAAAGCTGATCAACTTTTGGGGGTGTGGTGGTCCTCTGTCTCTTTGGTTATTGCTGTAGCTCATATAGTAAAATCAAATAATCACATTATTACATGATTGATTTAGTTATAGTATGGTATTAGCTGTACCAACTGCAACACTTGTGATATTGTGTAGCAGTAAAAATATATGATAGATAAGTAATAGCAGGTAAGTGTGATATATTGTAGAATAGTATAATTTCTAATGTATTCAATGCAATGTTGTCATTTTGTTTTTTCTCTATTGCTTTGTTGTGTTTCACATTATGTTGCTGATATACTGTAATCTTAAACGTCCCTTTACAGTAAATAGGGAGCAAATGTGATATAAATATCTAAGTGTATTACTGTGGCCATGCCAATCAATTGGTCAACCAAGTACAAAAGTGACTAACTATAATATAAATCAAAAAACTTCTCTCAGAAGCTATTCAGGTGAAGCTGCTCAGTTGAATTATGATATTTTTAGAAATGTAACTTACTATAATTTATACTTTATGTAAAATAAATACATGTAGGTCCAAAGTTTAAGGTTTAATATAAAATAATCATTTTATAGATACAATAGGGAACTTTATACATCCTGTGGTATAGCGATGGTAAGTAATTTATTTAACTCTGAAAGTGAAAGCTATAATAAACATTGACTGCTTTGGTATAATGGGTCTTTTAATTCTTATGGTTTAAATATTCCATTTGGTGCATACCATGAAGAAAGTTAAAATTATAAGTAGAAGTTCCTAGCCTTTGTTTAAAAAAACATTTCATGGAAAAACCATCAAAATCAAGCATGCATTATAGAGAATGTTAATATAAATAAACTACTACAAGGTGGTTTTCGTTGTAATACGTATTAGGGGTATATACAAATGTATTTATATTCTAATATATAATAAATGATTGGTACAAATATTGTAGTACTATGTGTATACAAATGTAATATACATTCTCAAAGCTTAATAGTTAGTTATTAGAGTACAGCTAACAACATTATGAACTCACTCTAAAATAATTACTCTATATACATAATTGTTTTTACTTTGCTTGTTATATATTATTGTAAAATGTGACAGCTGTGATGTTTTAGACCATTACAATTGTTCAGATTATGATAAATCACATAAGATATATATCACTAACCATTAAGAGTAATTCATCATTATTATATCTGTAGTAGATATGAGAAATTAAAACTGAAGGTAAGATTATCCATAATGTGTGCTCTATCATAATTATTATTACTACGTGATGTTATTGACTATTATTTTAACATGAGGATATATATATTGTAGGTATAACAACAAATGGAGTAAAAACTATATGCAATAGATCTATAGATGGTAGATTTCTAAATTATAAGATTCATCTGACATAAAAAACAGTTTTGTTAGATATCAATATATGATAGCCCTAAAATAAATGACAACAATAATAAATGGATAATATCAGATTGTTATGTTCATCAACTTTACTTAAAGATGATATGATTGTTTAAGAGTTTCATAATGATGCTAATTATTATATCAGCATGACTGTAACTATCTTTTTATATGAATTCTTAATTCTTGTTTAGTTGACTCATTATACACTGTTTTAAAAAACAATTCAACCTCCTTCTAGTATTATAGTTCTGTCAAAGACATTTTTGGTATCTGACAAGAGAGTATTTACATAAATTATCATTAGTATATCTCACTATTATATTAGGAAATTTAGCATTACAACTGTTTAGAAAACAATTCAATGGATATCAGTTATATCAAATAGATATTTACACAAATTGCAGGGGGTATCTATTGATTTTATGAATTAGCATTAATCCATTGTACATTAATATATTGTAATATTGGTACATTAGTATATTGGTATTTGTTACATTGTATATTGATATATTGGGTGTATTGTTATTTTGGTAAAGTGATATCACTAATGTGTGTGTATCAAAGTCAGCATTGAACCCCTTTTATTTCCATAATAATTAGCTAGCTGCATAAAATCAACTCTAGTCTCATATGCTTTATTTAAGTATATGGTATTATAGTTAATCGTGGATATATACAGGAAATCATGGATGGGATAATATATATGATATAGAAGATTAGATTATTGTTATAATCTCATACATGTATATCAATACACTGTTTAATGACAAATAGTAGACTCCATTTTTGAATACAGTTGTAATTTTGAAAGTCTTTTCAGCAGATTCAGTTTCAATGTTTTATATAATGTACAGCTGTTTCATGTTTACAGCACACAATATTTGTTAATATAGCTATCATGTATATGAATAAGGTCTTGTATATGATCTGAGTCATTTGCATAGTGTCATAGCAAAAAGCTATTAATGTGATATGTGAAATAAGGAACATTTCTCTAATCAGACATTTAGTTATTAGGGTTGAAGATGTATAGAATAGAATAGCTTTGGTTTGTTATAATATACTGATAGACATAAAATTATTTAGTATTTAAAATAAAGGAAATAAATGTCAGTTAAAAAGATTATACATACCAAACATAATAGGATAAGCTATATAGGATTTATAAATTATTGATACTAAATTTCATTTTAACCAAACATAACAAAACCTACTAAAATTGACCAATTTTCTAAAATATTAATCACAATGTAGATTAAAATCAATTAATTTTTACTAGTACTTTGAAACTGTTAAGCATAATCACCTTTCAGTGTTAGTCTATAGAAAATATAGAAATGATCATTACAACTATATACCTGTTTAATAACACCATTATATGTCCATTATTACAATCAATAGTGTTATATTTATACATATATCACTGAACACCATCATACCTACATGACTTAGATTCTGTATGACTTTCACTTCAGAACAGAAAAAACATCTGTAATCTCTTCTTTTCTATATAGAACAATGATATTAAATTATATCTTAAATCTAGCATTTCAAGAAAATATTAGAATACACAGTCTTCCAGTGGTATTTGTTAATTAAATGAATATGATGTAGCATTATGAGAGGACAATATTAAGTTATATATATGACAGGTATACTTGTGGAGGTTGTCTATAACATAATATAACAATATACCATTACTACTGTTAGGTTGTAATATATCAATATATATTAGATATTGGATTGACATTAGTTTTAAGAGAATAATATAATACTGATTATCATAGTGGACTCCTAAAATCTACTAATAATCATTATATATAAGAACATTATCATTACATTATAGTAAACAAATAACTGATATATTAAAGTGATATTAAAGGTTGTACCTTATTATTAACTAGTATTCATCTATAAATATAACTAAGTAATATTATTATACATAGACAGTACTATTTGTCTACCTTATTCTCATATACTACTATTATATACTATAGACATAACACTTCGTATTATTTGATTATCAAATCAAAAAGTAGTGAGTTTCCAGGAATCTGATATACTTTACTCTTGATACTAGTAATGTTATAACAATCAACTCTTTGTTCATATAACAACAGGTTGTGTTTTGGGAACTAGATATGTTAATAACAATTGATCATATGTACTGAAGTTGTATTTGTAATGGAGAACCATATTGAATAATTGTTTGTCATTAAATTAGATATATAATAAGATAATGACATATTAATATTATTATTACTATATTCCAGCATATTGTATATATCTTTTTATTTAGTATTCACTGTGTACAATTAGATGTTATAACATTAAATTCTCTGAACTGATAGTTATATATAAACAAGGAACACATTTATTATTATAATGTCATACCTATATATATATATTTATTATATATTATATTACCATTAGCTTATATTATATTATTATTATATTATTATTATATTACGTTATATTATATTATGTTATAGTAGTGATAGACTAACCCAGGAAGATGTACATATACAACCAGGTCAATGATTTTTCTTTTGCTAATTGATTTGTGGCAATTGTTATATATAATTGTATTGTACATAATCCTCTACTGAACTATATAGTATTGTAGTCAATATTATAAGATTTTTTGTATTAAAATCATTTTATTAATTTACTTAGATCAACTCTTAATTTTTTGATGTTACCAAAAATATTACTATAATTCACATGAACCAAAATAGCGTAACTTCTTATATTAAATCTAATAGAATACACACTAATATATAACCACACACAGATATCACTATAGTCACTGAGTTAGTTGATCAGCAAGTTCACCTTCATTTACAGCTGGTGACCTTAATATTGTTAACAATGTGTCCCAGGTATATGGACGTCTCTTAGTCTCATACCAGTATTGGGAACACACCAGTGATACCTTGATGGTTCTCTTCGATGTCATCTAGTTCAGGTGGAGTTAGTGCTAGGGCAGTACCTATCTCTTGTAGTTTTGTAGTTACATGTGGAGCAACATAAGTAACTAGATCTTTATGAGTTACTCTAATATAATAAATATAATATAATATCTACTATATAGTAAAGGTTTACTGACCTGTTGTCTTCTTCCTATAGTTAATTTATCACTTGTTTTATTAGACAAATAGAGTACTGACTGTCAGGTGATGATATATAACTTGTCATATCATCATTATTAGGTAGTGTAGAATACATAGGTGGAATAGGTGTTGTGATATGAGAATGAGGATGTTGAGTATGATCATAAATTTGGGTACTAGTATGTACATTATGATTAAGTCTGGCATATTCCTCATTAGATGGTCCATTTACTAAATACAAAGCTCCATTTTTGATGTCTCATGTACTACTGTAGAATTGGTACTGTAGAATGGAAAGTGGGTGGAGGAATAGGACCCTTAGGTAATGGAGTCACATCAGCATAGTGATATCTGGTAGGTTGAATTGTTAATATCTAAATTTTAGATAGGAATTTTACAACATGCCCATATTTATACAATTGTATAATAATCATGACCACAATTACTGATCTTACTAAACATTTGGACTATAATCTGTTACATATCAAAATATATTAATATGTAATACTACATTTAAACAGAAACTTCTGTATAATAATTTTAATATAAAACTTACTTCTTTATTATAACTTCAAGTTCAATGTCTTGTGGTCCATTTCATTATATATATTTTCTGTATATGTCACATTTTGTTAAAATGTATTCATTTTCACTAGTACACATGAACCCACCTTGTTGTATTCTTTCCATTGAGGTCTTCTTTAAGTGCTTGATTATATAATATATTAACAAAATTATTATCATTATTATTACAACTACTAGTGAATGGGATCATAGCAGCAACTATATTAAAATAAAATATAAGAATGTCTCTTCATAATGACGTACGTACTATTTATAGAGAAATAGGAAACTGTTTGCTGTTGTTGAAATATAATAATACATAATCTTATAATAAAATAGTGACTTCACTACTTATCTTAATAGTTGGTGGTGAAAATGATGATGAATAATTTTGAGTTGTGAAAGATGAATACAATGTGGAGGAAGTTTGAAATTGGAATAGGGGAACCAACTAACAATTTTGATTAGTCAGTTTTTACAGCATACTCAGTAGTATATTGTACATTGTTATAATCCATATCATAAAATGTCACATTATAGTTACTGGTATATATTCCCTTCAACCAGTTACTAGCAGTACTGTTATCTACTGATGTTCTCACTATGGAATATACCCCTGTAGTAGTCTGTTATAAGTGAGTTATATTCAATATAACATCCTTGTGATTGACTACCCTCAAGAAATAACAAGTAAAACAAACTTATCCAGAGGTAGAGTTTGTAATGTTTAAATTTCCTTTTTGAATGTTCAATGTAGCTAATGAAAAAACTATTAATAGGAATAATACATAATTAAATAAACTTACAAATTATTTTAGTTGGTAAATTAACTGTTAAAGATGAGCAGTTATCTTTCAACATCAAAGTCATATTCCATTTTTTGTCTTCTTGTTATGTTAATACTTGTATTTCCCATAAAGTATTTCCAATAATATCTCAATTACATCAACTTGGGATACAATTCTTCAGTATTATTAATTAAATTGATTAATATAATGATGGCTGCATAGAATACATAGTCTAACAGAATATGAATATAATGAAACAATTAATGAAAAGTTTATCATACCTCAATAATATAACTGATCAAGTAAGTACCATTTGATAACCTTTTAGGAGTCATCAGTAATGTTATCTATTGTTTAATAAATAATTTAGAAAAATCAAATTAACTGAATTATTTACCAAAGGCTACTACTTCTAATGTACTTGTCTCTCCTTCTCCAGCTGAATTATTACCAGATACACTAATTGTATAGTTACCAAATTGACTCGGACAATAGTTGTACTGCCATGTTGTAGAAGATGTAGTGTTCTGTGTAACTAGTCTCCTCCATAAGTAACATTGATGATATAATAAAGTATGGATACCAGAGAGAAGGGAGGAGACCAAGAAACAGTTTATATACTGACTTTGTACATGACATATCAAGTTGTTGACAGCAGCTAGTTTACCTAATGAAGCAGATATAATGACATATATCAGAGAGTGTGTTACCTTGTATTCTTAGAGTAGAAATTATTAAAGTTATTATAAAGACTGTCATTAACAAATCCTGCAGCAAAACATGTCACTACTGTATTATTTAAATGAGGATATCCAGGTATAGTCAGATTAGACTGTTGTAGTCCTGCTCCAATTGTACAATACCAAGTTGTGTATATTGTCATTATCAGAAGTTGTTCCATTAACAAGCCAAGTAACAGTGACACCAGTATGATCCACTGAACATTGGTAATATGCTAGTTGATAGACTTCAATATTAGGAGATGGAGTAAATATAAGTTTTGAACTGAACAACGCTACACAGCATGAGAAAGCTTACAAAATAAACTGATAAATAGTATACATTCTTTCAAATTATTAGCTTTAAAAAAGTGAATTGATTTTTTTGTTTTTTTGAACAAATAACAACATGAATTTAATAGTAAAATTGCATTTTATTTTTATAGTGAAAATTTATTTTTATTGTCTACTTATAATGATCATACCTGAATACTAGAACAAAAGATTACTACAACAGACAGTACTGACAGCAGGAACATTTTTAAAACCTAAAAAAATATCATGATAATTTTGTAAAGTTATTTTACCATTTTAACTACCTAATGTACTTTTCAAAGAGATATTCTATTTAAGAACAAATAAAATATCTGAATTTTATAGTCACAATTTTATTTATGATATTTAGTTATAATGTTTATCATTTCTTCCAGAATTATTAACATAAGATCAGTCATAGGGGTCCTATATTGAATTTTACAGTTATTCTCAAAAACAATAGCAATGTTTATTCAACTATAGTTTTAATTAATACACTATCACAAGAAGATGTTCACTTTAGTAGTACTGCTGTGGATACAATTATATTCATGTGAAGGTAGTATATAACAAGTAATATAGACTAGTGTGACACCCCGTATTTGTTGTAGCTGTTCAGTTCATATTTACTACCACTCTCCTGAATATTGAAGTCTATCAACTAGCATATTACCAATGTTCATTGGATCATACTGGTGGTCACTGTTTACTTGGCTTTGTTATGGAACAACTTCTGATAATGACAATATTACACAACTTGTATTGTTACAATTGGAGCAGGAACACAACAGTCTAATCTGATAATACCTGGATATCCTCAATTAAATAATACTGTAGTCTGACATGTTTTGCTGCAGGATTTGTTAATGACAGTCTTTATAATAATTTTGATAATTCTACTCGTTTATGAGACTACAAGGTAACACACTCTCTGATATATGTCATTATATCTCCTCTCATTCAGGTAAACTAGCTGCTGTCAACAACTTATATATTCAGTACAAAGTCAGTATTATAAACTGCTCCTTGTCTCCTCCCTTCTCTCTGGTATCCATACATTGATTATATCATCAATGTTACTTATGGAGGAGAACTAGTTACACAGAACATTACATCTTCTACAACATGGCAGTACAACTATTGTTCCTGTTCCAATTGGTATGCACACATATACAATTAGTGTAGCTGGTTATAATTCATGAGTGAAGAGAGACAAGTCAGTACATTAGAAGTTGTAGTACCAGTAGCAAAATCAAATAATGACATTTATCAGTAACATTAAACATGTAAGAAATATTATTAATTTTTTGTAGGTATGTATATTTGACAACAACTCTCACTAGATCAATAAGGATTGGTCTTTAAATATAACAATAATTATAATTTGGGTAAGACAATTTGTATAGGGGGACAATATCTCAATTATTTTATAGCTCTTTCTAGAATGTATTAGTTTCTTTGGAACTTCAGTTTTCAAAAAAAACCTCTAACATTACTATATCAGTATAGTTGAAAGTAATAGAATAATACAGATGCGAGATATAATAACTGTTTTTGACTAAATGTGAATTTAACAAGACCCAGAGAAACAAAGATTGGAAAGACAACAATAAGGTTGTTTTACTCAAGTGACTAGTTGTTGATATAACAAGATCAAACTCAAACTCAGTAAGATGTTATAATACTAACACATATACAATGTTTGTATTATAGTTTCTATTGTTCATTGACATTAGATTCAACATATGATATTACTGAAGTTACCCTATTAATGACCTAAGTAATAGTGTAAAGAATATGTTACAAGATACTGTCATTTTATAAGAGGAGCTATTGTTAAAGGTTGTCTTATTTCATTAACCTCCTCTGACCTACAGTACTAACATCAGCATTGATGTTGTTCTCACATGTAGTAGTAATCAGTATTGGATGATACATATGATCTACCTAGTGATTATATATAATATGTATGGTATATGATATTGAAGAGGATTTATAGATTATCAGGATTCGCTGGGCAATTATCATCTACTAATATCACTATATGGAATAGAAACAACTACATTATTGAATAAAGTGTTTCTGTTTCCATTGTTACAGTTACTACAGGAACATGCCGACGGTTTTGACTAGTAAGTAATCATTAGTACATTACAGTTATCACTTATTATATCTCTATGTATGTTATATAGATGATACACAAGTCTATGAAAGGTTCACAATAGCTGTTGCCTGGTATATTAGGCAGAGGTAATGATATTATGCTATTTCATTAATAATTAATCTAGCTAGTCAATATACATAAACTGGAATCTCATGGACTTTCTCTCAAATAAATATAAAAATGCACAATAAAAATATTAAAATAATAATTAAAGTAGTATGACTGTATAATATACTTGTTTATTATCAATATAGGTGGTCTAGTGGGGTGTGTCAGTTCTAATATGGTATGTATTGTACTAGTCCATATAGTGATAATGTTGGATAAGAGAACTAAGTATTGAGACAAGGTAATACTAAGAAGGGAGATAGTTTGTAAATGGTATTATCCATTGTAGGTACGGTACCATCTCCTGTTAATCCACAACAGATACTCTCCCTCATCAATGTAGATTATACCTCAATGATGAGCATTTGATTTCACTAATACACTCCTAGTACTGAACTAGAAATGAACACATGTGCTGCATATGGTTGTGCGATATAATATTAATCATACAATCTGTACTATATTAGAATTTAACCTAAAGTATATAAACATATCATGATAGTAGCTAATGTCAGATTAAAGTCATTGGTTTTTGTTTAATAACTAGTTTAATAATAATTTTAATAAACAGTTACAATTTGGATTATACATTTTGGCTTTAATGCAATAAACAAAGAAGATAATTTTAGTTGAAGTTAGTTTTTTAAATATAAACTTCATCGTAGACAGGTGATATCTTGAGACGTTATCACTATTTTTCATTATTTCATAGTTTGAACATCAATGGGTCACCCTAAAAGTAATAGTCAATATTAATATAATAGGATTTAAAACTCTATTTATTATTTATATCATCAACAACTCCACATGTACATTATCTCACATTACACAATTACTATATAGAAGACCGGCGTTGTGTAGTGAGACACTTATAAGGTAAATATACTCCCTCGCCACCCACAACTATCAATCATAAGGTGCTAAAATGTACCCGCTCTTGCAATGTGTGGGAGTGTAGTATTTAAATGTTCAAGAGCGTGTATAAAGTACTATAACCATTTTAGAGTCTACTATATTATATTTGTGACATTAAATGATTATTTTAAAAAAGATTCATAATGGTACCAATGCAGCATGTTTCTTACCACATGCTATAGTACACCATTCTGGCATTGTACATTATTTGACTATTCTTTGACTACAACTATAATTACTAATTGGCATATTTTAAACACAACATAGAGATTTTTCACATGGATCATTTTATTTTCATTTACAAGAAATTCATAATCTTTATTTATTGTACTAGTACATTCATAACAATGTTTTGAATTGATATATACATTAGATAGTAATACAATTTAACACTTACATTATTATGTATGTATTATAGTATATACAAAATTTAATACATCAGTAATGGTTTAGCCACTATCGTTCTTTTAACTATCATATTATCATATAACATTATAATATATTGTATCTATAATTTAATACCCATCTATAAATATTTATAATATGTATCTATAATAATAGGACATTTTTTTCCTTTTTTCTCCTTCTACAGTAGTTGCTGCACACCTGAAGAAGACCTATTAGAGTTAAAATAATATGTTATTATCAATAAATCTTCTTGTTGTTTAATTTTTATTGACTCAACTGTTTGTTTTGACAAAAAGGATGTATGTTGTTTGGGATTTTCCTTTATATAATGACTTTGACTAGTATAGTAGTACATGAGACACCAATTGGTGGTTATAAGTGACATCATCATAGTCCCATCCCAGATCTTATCTCTATTCTACAGTACCATAGTTTGGTGTACAGTAGTACATGAGACATCAATAATAGAACAATATGTTTTAGTACAACAATATCAGTACCGATTAATTATTATGATACTTTTTAAATCTTAAGGCTTCAATGATGATATATCATGTTGTAGGTGCGAGTATTCTGTGAATAAAACTTTTATATTTCAACAAGTTCATTTTGGGGTTATAGCTTAAACAATTTGATGACACCATGAACATTTTATAATTATGAATACAAATTAAATATTGAAATTATTTTTATAATCTATTATCTAATTATGTATATACATTGGAAATCACAATATAATTAACTCTGATATCATCAGATAATGGAGGCTTTACTTTTAAGACTATACTCTAATCTGGTAAATGGAGGACTATCTAGCTTACTTAAAGGGCTAATAATTTTTGCTTACACGAGCAGGCTCAGGTCCTATAACAACAGTATTTTACTATTTTATGTAATTCTGGTATCTATAGACTACTTAATGAGAGTAGTAAAACAATGTCCATGGCTACATTTTAATCAAATATAACCATTTACATCTCAATCAAACTCAAGTAATAGTATATGTAAATATCACTTGGACTTCCTAAATCTTTCTTCAGACAATCTATATTTAAAAAGAACCTTGTAGAACAGATTAAACTTAAGTCCAAGTAGAAAAAGCTACTTCCAGATAATAATGTTTATGGAAATGTACAACACATTCAATAAAATAAACGTTATGGTATGTTTCAAAAAACTGATTATATACTATAATAATCCTAATAATAAAGATTCTATCATAGTATGATATTAGGAAAAGTTATCAAAAACATGGCCATAGGGTCATGGGTTTAATTCTAGATAGATGGTGACATAATTAAATATATAGTTATTATTAAAAGTTGTTTAATGTCCTTTTGTTTTACATGAGTTTAATCTAGAATAAGAACTTATATGCTGGATAACACCATGGTTCTAATCCAGTAATAGTGATATTAGTA
This sequence comes from Gigantopelta aegis, assembly GCF_016097555.1. Taxonomy (NCBI): domain Eukaryota; kingdom Metazoa; phylum Mollusca; class Gastropoda; order Neomphalida; family Peltospiridae; genus Gigantopelta; species Gigantopelta aegis. The sequence continues at coordinate 16,183 of NW_024535422.1, forward strand.
GATGATATTGCCTAGTCATCTGATAATCTATCCTCCTCTTCAATATCTACATACATAAATTATATATACCACTAGGTATATCATATGTACATCCATTACTGTACTACTACATACTGGAGAACCACATCAATGATATGTTAATACTAATGATATGTTACTATATTATAATACATTACTATTATATATACCACTAGGTATATCATATGTACATCCAATTACTGTACTAGTACATACTGGAGATCTCTTATAAAATGACAGCTGTAACATATTCTACCCAATATCACTTAGATTATTATATAGGTTATTATAACAAGCACTATGAATTTATTTAAAATGACCTAAATAGGATTAATTATAAAAAAGACTTATTGCTGGCTGAAACTAATGCTGGTTGGTCCAATTAGGTTCCTTAGTAAATTGATTATACATGTGTGAACATTCTAATTTATATCAGTGTACGGAAAATAGATTAACATAATAAAATTGTCATCTGTAAGTATCATTTGTTAAGTTTCTACCAATATTTCATGTACAATTAATGTGTGTAAAGAAAATCCATCAACATAATGTTGACATGTGACTACCAATGAAGAATATTAAAATAGTAGAACTATATAGTTTATGATTATTATAGTAATATACAGAATCCATAATAGAATATATCTATCTATACTATATTAGCAATAAAGAGTCAATTTGTCTCAGTTTGAATGTGTCAACAAAACATAATAAATATATTCTAGCATTCTACTGCCACTTTAAGAGACCATGGATTATAGTATTTTATCAGTGATATCATATATAAATAAATTAATAATAACATATGTAATATAATATATGATAATATAATAGTATTTACCTGTTCACCATATTCAATATAAAGGAATGACATTTATGATTAATGTCTTGGAAAATACATAACTTTAGAATCGCCCGCTCATGGTAATCACTGTCTTGTGATATCTAAATAGGAACACTGAGAAACAACAGAATATAAGAATATTCATTATAATGATTATAATTATTTTGATCACATGTACTTTGTGTTATCTTGTTCTGGGAACATATTTTACCTTATAGGGTCTTTGCTAACAAACACACTGTCTTTATACATTATGTATGTGAGATAATGTCTTCATCTCTAGTTCAATAGATGAGACCTCCCAATATTATTAATGTTATGTACATGTATTACTATATATTTATACCTATACTATGTAGTCTAGTCGGGGTGTGTCAGTTCTAATACTGATATGTACTGTACTAGTATATATAGTGATATGTTGGATAAGAAGAAACTAAGTCATTGAGACAAGGTAATACTACAGTGGGAATAGTTTGTAAATGGTATTATCCATTGTAGGTACTGTACCATCTCCTGTTAATCCCTAACAGATACGGTACTCCTCATCAAGTTATACCTCAATATGAGAATGTTGATATGATCACTAATACATACCTACAACTGAAATAGATGTGAACACATGTGCTGCATATGGTATGATAAATAGTGATCAATAAAACTGTATCAATACTTTAAACAATGTAAAAAAATGTTCATTCCTTACTGTTGTGATAATACTTACAGTCATTGATTGATTGCATCATTCAACTGTTAACATATTTTATTACCTTCTACAATACACAATTCAAAAGGTCATAAATTGGTGACAAATCTAAATATTGTGAATTTCCTTATCAACATAAATAAACTTATTCATAATATGCTACACATTATTCACAGCATATTCTGCAAGTGTGTAATGAAGTGGAACATTCTATTATTGTTTATTAATTACAGAATGGCTCTAAGACCACAACGTTGTCGAATGCTATTCTAAAGTTATATGAGAAGTGAAGCCGTTGAGCATATTATTAGTTCCCCCCCACCACACACATTGATATGTAATAAGATACATATAATACATATGGATAAAAGAATAACTATAATAGTTAATAATAATACAATTAATTTTAATAATATGATATAATTAATAAAAATATCACTATTACTAGATTATAACAAATAATATAAAGAAAATAACTATAACAGTTATTCTTAATCTTTATTTTTTGTGTACGATACAGGAACATAGCAATGTCAGATTGGAAATTCCAAATATATTAGAGAGTAGTATAATAATTAACATACCAAAAATATTATTATATACAATATAATTATTAGTTTGTGAGACTGAGGTAGCTCCCATGATATTATAATCAGAGCTCTATTCATATCATAGTAGTATCCTTATTATCTAGATGTACCATATTTTATACCTATATATGTGACATTAAAACATGTAGTCATTATTATTAGAAATATCAAACATTTTACATTGTCTAGTCTTGACTCTATGCAAGACTCTTCTCATAAAACTACTAATAATATGATGAACAACAATAATCCAGTTACTAATTAAATTATAGTGTTACTTGCACAACAAACAAAAACTATAAAAGAAAGTCACAATAACAATACAACCATCCAATATATCATTAATATATATACCTGGAATTAGATCACCTTGAACACTTCCCACTAAAATAGTATAATACAGAGTATATTATCAGTTGTAATAAATAATATGATAACTTTACTGTCGTCACAGTTTTTGAAGACATAATGTAGGTGATGGAGATGATAAGGTAGTTGTAGTTACACTTGATGATATGGATGGTTGGTGTAGGTGGAGAAGGAGGGGATAGACCAATTTATAGATTGATTGGTCAGATTTTTACAGCATACTCCTTCATGCTAAGGATTATTGTTCTCATCCATATCATAGACTAAGCTCACTTATAGTTTAGTGGTATATATTCCCTGTCCACCAACATTTTACTAAGCAGTACTGGTAATCTTCTGCTGTTTCTCACTATGGTAATATTACCACTATAGTAGTCTGTTATAAGGTGAGTATATATTCCAATATACTCATCTAAGTAATTGACTACCTCAAGAATAACAATACAACAGCTTCTCCAGACTCAACTGTTTTAACTACCATTTTGACATCAAAATTTAGCTAATTAACAATATCTATACAATTAATATGATTAAACAAACTTACAACATAGTACTCAGCTGGTAAATTAAGAGATACAGTTATATTATCTTAACAGTCAAAACACTACGCCTTTTTTGTCTACCAGTCATGTCAATACTTATATCTCCCAATTAAATTGTATTCCAAACAAAATCGTCTACACTTTCCTCAACATTAAATGCAGTTCCAGTACTATTATTTCTATTGATAAATACCTAATGATGGTTGTAGTGACTTACAGTCCTAATAATTATCTAAAAGGTATATGATATTTATATTACAGGTTATCATCACCTAGCCACCATATAGTTGATCACTATATATGTCATTTGATAATCTTTTAGGAGTTACATTTAGTTAGTAATTTATCATTTACAAGTGTTGCAAATCAAAAGGTCTACTCATTTACCTTTGGTACTCAACTTGTATACTTTCCCCTTTTTCCCTGGTTTACCATCATTTGTAAGTTTCCAAATTGCGGGGACATACCCGTTTAGAAGAATGTTTTCTGTTTAACTAGTTCTCCCATAAATAACATTGATATTACCGTATGGATACCAGGAAGGGAGGGACCAGGAACAGTTATAAGCTTTAATGACAAGTTTGTTGACGCAGTAGTTCCTAATGAAACAATATAATGACTATTCAGAGAGGTTTACCTGTATTCCAGAGTGCTTACAAAGTTCTAAAAAAATGCCACAAACAAATCCTAACCCAACATTTCACTTCTGATTTTTATATTTGGGATATCCTTTTGTAAGAAGACTGTTTGTGTCCCCACTTGTAACAATACATTGGTATTTTTTATTAGCCAAAAGCTTTTAAAATTCCAACATACTCCCATTAAAACCCGAATTGGTAAATGTGCTTGTTTATAACTCCAATTTGGGAGGAATATATGTGAAGTAACGCTTATAATTAAAAAATAATAGTAAAAAAA